>NC_022012.1:19721274-19731873 GCF_000317375.1 Microtus ochrogaster
TCCCTCACCTCTACAGTTACTTCCTGCTCTCTATGGTATCCCTCACCTCTACAGTTACTTCCTGCTCCTTATGGTGTCCCTCACCTCTACAGTTAGTTACTTCCTCCACTCAAGCTTTGAACCCCTTAATCATTCATGAGGATTGGGATCAAGTTCTTCCAAACTCTCGTTAACATTGATGTCTTTATCTCTCATAAATTTCAGATATTCTTAATGGCATCTAGAATGGTAAATCCTTTCCAGCAGGTTCCCAGTTCATGCCATCCATATCCATTAGAAGAATCTATGGCTCAGGTCTTATGAATGCATATCTTAAGTAGTAAGCCTATATAGCTTCATAATGGACAGCTATGTTGGCAGGTATAAAAGTGGCATTGATCTTGTTGGCTATATCTGCCAGAGCTCGTGGGTGACCAGGTGTTTTATGGGTGCTCAGTAATATTTGAAAGAAAGCTTTTCTGGGAAGTAGGTCATAACAGTAAGCTGCAGATGTTTAGGAAGCCTTGTTGCAAACAAATACACTGCTACCCTGTTTCCTGAACACAGGCAGAGTAGATTGCAGTATCATTCTCAGGGGCACTAGGAATTTGGGGACAGTTAGTGATCATTGACCTTAACTCAAACTCATCAGTTACATTAACTCCTAACAAGAGAGACGGTACGTCCACAATGCTCTAAAGCCATGCTTTAATGCCTCTGGCTCTGAGGTCCTAGCGACTGGTTCAGCCTGCACCAGTGGGTGCAGGAGCCCTGGATGCTTCCCTTGGCTCCCTCATCAGCACTTACTGCTCTTCTGCTTCCCCTGCACTTTGTGTTTTGGGCATGGCTCCATCCTGAAGACCCAGCCTTGTTTTCTGCAGCTCCCACAGCCCTGTCTGTTCCAGAGTGTAGGGCCTTATCTGGATTAGACTTTGCATCTGTTGTGGCTGGTTTGGTCTATCCAAAACCACTAAAACATTTCCCTATCAACAACGAGGCTGTTTTTCTTCCTTAATCTTTCTGTGTTCACTGGATTATCACTTTTCATTTTCCCCAAGAACCTTTCCTGCAAACCACCAGTATGGATTAATTACTTAACTAAAAATAAAAATTTAAAAAGGATTTTTCCTTTGTATTTACAACTTGGCTAAGCGTTAGGCATAAGAGGTGGAAGGAATATGCATCCTGTCTTGCTTGGTGATTCTTTTTCTCTACACTTGCTTGTGTCTCGGTTTTGATTAAAAGCAGTGGTTCTCAACCTGTAAGTTGTGACCCATTGGAGACGTCGAGTGACCCTTACACAGAAGTCACCTAAGACCATTGGAAAGTGCAAATATTTACATTGCTATTTATAACAGTAGCCAACCTATAGTTACGAAGAAGCTTTGAATACAATTTTATGGCTGGGAGGGTCACTACAACCCGAGGAACTGTGTTAAAGGGTCACAGTATCAGGAAGGTTTAGAACCGCTGTAAAGTGGGAGGCTTTACTATCTTCCCTATACATGGACATTCACAGATGTCTGTAAGGCGATTGATTGACAGGCCTGATTTCAATATTGTGTCTCAGAGGCTAGGGAGACCTGAGGAGAGGGAGAGAGATGGGGAACAGCTTTTCAGTGGCAGAAGACATGCACATTTACTAATTAAACTTCCTGTGTTATAGGTACTTGTGTGGAATCCAAAACTATTACAGTAGTAAGTCATAGGTCACTGGTCACATATATAACAATAATGCAGAAATTTGAAACACTCAGAGAATGGGACAGAGATGCAGGGTGATTACGTGGTTGTCAATAGATTTATTCAGTAAAGGGTTTCTACAAACCTTTCACCTGTACTAGATATAGAATCTTCACAGCACAGCAGAATAAGTTAAGCCTCATGGCACAATCAACCACCTCCCATCTCCGTCACATTGAGGGCTACTGGGTTTTAACATACTAATCTGAAGGGCCACATGCATCCAGGCTCTACCCCTTCTCACTAGAGAGTTCTGCAGCTGGGGTGTTGAGGGTTCGGAAGAGCCAGCTGATCACATCTCTTCCCAGCTCTGGCTTGAAACCGCTCACAATGAGAATGGCTATTTTATGGCTATTATAAGCACTGAAACCAGTAGCCCTAGAGAGCACTGCTGACATTTTACCATCGAGTGGTCCCTAGCATCAGAAGTCCTTTTCCTTTTCTATAGAGAAAGGACATCCCAGTGAGTTTATTCAGTGTGGGAGGCCTGTCCACAGTCACACCCAGCCTTCTAACATTGCAACATAATGTCATCTATAGAGTCCTTGAGTAAGAGCGGCACAATTGAGTTTCAAAAACAATCCCAAATCTTATAGCAGAGGTCCACAAGGGGAGAGGAGATGAAACTCTTTATGCTGCTTGCCTTTCCCTCAAATAGTCCTTTCTCAGCTTCAAAAGTGCTAATGACGAAAGGAAGTCTCAGAGTAGCACGAGTGTTTACACCCACCTGTGTGGATGCTTCCTAGGAGCAACATGCAGTGTTGACCTGAGTCCCTGCTCAGGGCCACCCAAGTATGTGCTGGTCTCTCTTCACCGTCTTCAGAGCTCCCCAGCTTCCTGAAATGCTGCAAGCAGGAGGCAGCGCCACTCACACTGACTCTAACCCTCGGGTCTTACTCCCTGCACCATGCTGAAGAAACTTAGAGCTAACACGTGTAGATCTCCAAACAGATTTTTTGAACTGTTCAAACCTTTGAGAAATAAAAGCAAAAGCTCACAGTAAAGGAGATCAGAGCAAATACTCTGAAATGTCATCTTGCTGTGCAGCCCCTGCTGACCCTAACCTACAATCCTTCTGCTTCTTCCCCACTAGTGCTATGATAGCATGTATATCAGCTTTATCTTTTTATTGGCTAGGAGGTAGAATTTGTTAGTGGTTGTGATGAAGAGAGGCAGCGCAGTGGAAGCCCTCACATGTGCGGGGCTCTGTTGTTTGTCTCATGGAACCACCTTAGACTCCAGTCCTTCAGGATGAGCTGTTCTCATCTGCTATGTCTTTGTATTTATCTACACTAAACTCAATAAAGCCTGCTTGCTTGAGATGTGGAACCTCCAGCAGCCAGAGACCCTGACCTTGCAGATAAAGACTTAGTGTGAGCCCTGGCCACTTTGCCCTGGTTCCATCCAAAGGTCTCATATATACTAACCTGGAACCTAAATAAGGAGCAACAGAAGGTGAGTGGCATTTGTAGTCATTGGGAAGGCCTATCTCCAGGGTGTCTAGGACAACTTAAATAAGTAGCAAGCTGCACATAGCACCCACGAACCTACTGTGCTTTAAAAAGTGAAAAATGTACAGGGTACATCCTATATGGCACATTAGAATTAGAGAAAAAAAGTCCACAAACCCAACGATAGACATGTATCACTTAGCAACGCAGATACATTTGAAGAAGTGAGTCATGAGGTGATTTCCTTATTGTACGTTCATTAGAGAATGCACTCATACAGACTGCGTAGGCTCCAAAAGCATTGGAAATAAAGTTGTATGGGAACACCGGTGCATATGCAGGCCATCCTTGACTGAAGTGTCGTCATGTGGGGCTCTATTATGCTTATTGATATGGAAGCAACCCAAGTAATTTTTGAACACAATAAGTACAAAAGAAAACAAAAACAAAAAACACCTAGGAAGAGGGGCCAGAAAAGACTGTTAAGAGCTGTGAGATTATGTTTTCTAGATGTGACAGGGTTGCTGCACCCATGAAATCTAAAGAGTATGGTGGCCTACGAAAGGCCTACATGATGATAATACCAGTCAATGCACCAGTGAGCATAGGGAGATGTTCACGAGGCCCCGCCCCTGATGAAGAGCTACTGGCAATTAGTGGGTGATGAGAAAGAAAGGGCCAGTTTTTTTCAGTCAAGTTCCTTGGCAGAGTATCTAGTCCTGAGTGGTCAGCCCTAAACACATGAGTGACATGAAATGATCGCCATAGGTTTTATATGTGCACACATATGTAACAATAATAACTGAAGAGGAAGAGGCCATGGCTTGGAGAGGGAGTGAGGGGAACGTGGAGGAGTTGAAGGGGCAGGGAAGAAGGGATGGAAGTGATTCAAATACGGTACTCATGAAATTCTCAAAAAGTTAAAAATTTAAATTATGTGAGTGGTAAAACACACACACACACACACACACACACACACACACACACACGCGCGCACACACGCGCACACACACTCACCAGAACCACCTCCACCACCACCGGGTTGACTAGAATAAGGGGAAGCATTATCGCCGACTAATTTTTTGTCATTGGAGTGACCCCTCTGGAGGAAATAAGATTTTAAAAAAATAGAGCAGAGAAACAAACAAACAACCCCCTTGATATTTTTAAAAACACAAATGACGGGGAAATTCACATATTTAATTTCAAGGAAATAAGGCACCCCCCCCAACACACACACACACACACCCTCTTCCTTTGGATGACAAACAAGTTATTGTTTGGGGACAGGGTGGTGCCAGTGCCAGCTCCAGCTATCTGTAGACTGCATTCTCACAAACTTAGTTCTTTAAAAAAAACTCTTCATTTATTATTCATGTGTGTGCGTGGGTAGGGGCTTGCCTTAACCCCAGCGTGTGTGCGCGTAGCAGTCAGAAGGCGACTTTGTGCAGTCATTTCTTCCTACCATAACCTTTACGTGGGCTCTGGCGGTCGAAATCAGAGACTGCACCTTCCACAGCAAAGCACCTTCACTCACCAAGCCATATTGCTAGCCCTAAACACAGCTCTCAAGATAAAATAAAATAGTTTCATACGTGAAACAGTGAAGAAGGGGGAGTAGATTTGAATGAAGAGGTAGTTTGCTCAAAATTTGAAAGTATTAGTAAACCAAATAAATTTCTAAAAAAAATAGAAATTATGATAATGAACTCAAGTAGTTGAAAACCTGAAAATGGAATAAAAACTCTGGGGACAGTCCTTAGAGAAGGACCAGACTGTTCTGTGGACTCCCAAGGGCAGAAGCTACAGGCTGAATTGTGTGCAGATTGTTCTCGAGCTGAGGTATGCAGTAGCATTCAGCTTTGTTTGTTGGCAGTAACAACAGCTATGCCTGAGGTTGGCAGGGCCTGTGCCTTCTCTCAGAGAAGTCTGCTCTCCAGCAGGGGCTGGCATCCCTGTTTCCCAGTGGTGGGAAAAAGTTAAACGTTAGAGAAAACAAGTCTGCCTGTGAAATTCATGGCCTCTTCTGAAGCTTGGAGACCTTCATGACCTTGCTCATATGGAGCCTCCTCAGAAGGGGAAGGGAGGAGAGCCTGGGCAACTGGCTTGGCACCGTTTCTGACCTTGACTTTCAACTTCCTAAGCACTATACAGGGGAGAGGAATAGAGTGGCCCTGATGTGTGGCCACCAGGCCTGGCTGTGGCTGCATCTTCACCCCCTTCCTTCTCTTGCCCTTGCGAGGAGCTTCCTGTCAAGTGCCTGCTATAGCCTCCCTTTGCTAAGGCGTGGGCTTCTCCTCCTCTGGATCCCAAAGGTAACACTATGGATGTATTGGGACTACAGTTTGTCTTCCCAGGATTCTCTATGGTTTGGTAAAGGCTCCTAAAGTGGAGAGTTCTCACAGTCTTCTCCTTTTTCCTTGCAGAGGAGACTGTGGCAGTGTTGTATTATGATATAGAATTGCCCTGGGGGAACTCTTTAGAACTCTCTGGAATCTTTTATTCTGCCCTAATATGCAAAGGTTGATCACATATTCTGAGCAAAACTGAGTTCTTTGATTTTATCAAGGCAGGGACTGAGGATGGTGGATTACTCTTGTCATCCCAGCACCTGGGAGGCTGAGGCAGGATGGTTGCCAAAAGCAAGTATGAGGCTATGCCACATAACACAGCTTGGGCTATGAAGTGAAATCCTGTCTAAAAAGAAACCAAACAATAACAGCAACAAAGCAAACAAAATCTTTAAGAGAAGCAAAAGGGATTGGGGTAGGATAGAGACAAATAGAATGTGAGAGCCCCGAGCTCCACTCCTGGACAAGGCTAGCTATATTAGGAGAGCACAGAATGTGTCTTTTGCTTAGATTTTAACCGGTTTCTCCCCTTTTACTCCTGTCTACTTCTGGTCCCCTGAATTATAGCATAATTACTCCCTGGAGTCTATCTCTCTCTCTCTGGGTACCAATCTTTGTTCTCTAAAGTGTGAAATGGGTATTGGGCTCAGGGTCTTCCCTCCACTTTCCTGGAAGTACTCCCTGCTCTCAAAAAGAAGTTTTATTGGTGTTTTTTGTTTTTTATTTTTGTTTGACAGGTTCTCACTTTGTAGCTCAGGCTGCATTATCTTATTCTGCAGGACTGGCTGGTGCGGAGATAGCTTTCCTCCTGCCTCATCCTCTCAAGTGCCGGGATTATATCAACATTGTATACTGCCATACTGTGTGCCTTTCTACCTCTTAAATAGCTGTGACTTAGCAGTTAAGGGTTTGATTCTCAATACCTGTATGGAACCTTCACAATTGCCTAACTTCAGTTCCAGGGGATCTGACACCTCCTCAGACCTCCCTGCGCTTCTGCATGCATGTATGGTTCACACAGACACAGCACACACATATACATGCACATAGAAAGCAAATGAATATAAAAAATGGTTATGGCTTAGGGCATCTGCTGTTGACTGTTCTCTGTGTTTATCCTCCTGAGGAAGCTCACTCATTTGACACCATCTTCCCACCCCGTTGTCCAACTCTAGAGCCCAGGACTTGCTGAGTTATAGCCAGGTACTGTCTCATACAATACTCCAAGGCCCCAAGACCTAAGCGTCAGAGTATTCCAGATATAAGTCACCATTGTCCATTTCCCCTTTCCTCTCTAACTACACATTCCCTCCAGTTGCCAGTTTTAATCCAGAAACTGAGGGGAGTTTCTCTTGGCTTTCTCATAGCTACTCATTTCTCATATTTGTCAAAAAACCCTGCTGAGATAAT
Organism: Microtus ochrogaster; assembly: GCF_000317375.1. Lineage (NCBI taxonomy): Eukaryota > Metazoa > Chordata > Mammalia > Rodentia > Cricetidae > Microtus > Microtus ochrogaster. The sequence continues at coordinate 19,728,209 of NC_022012.1, forward strand.
AGTTCATACTCAGGAAGATGAGGCAGGAGGATCATGAGTTCAAGCTAGCCTAAGTTACATAGTGAGACCTTGTCTCAAACAAAACAAAACAAAACAAAACAAAACAAAACAAAACAAAACAAAACAAAAGGATCCCCTTAGCCTTGGTGTCCTTCTAGTGAGCTGTATAGTACATTTGACCTGGGGAATGCTGGCCATGTGGCTGATAGGATTATCTGGTTCTTTTATCAAACAGGTGCTTTAAGGCAAAGGCCACCCTTGCTTCTCAGTGTCTCCTAGGAGTGCTTGATGTGTAAAACAGGAGTCTTAAATGTTTTGTTCATGTGTCATCATATGACACCCATGGATTTATCACGTGCCATTCTGTCCTACACACTGTGGTTCTTGACTCTGGTCTTCCTCTTACTAAGGTATAATCTCCCTGAATGTATACCGGTCTCTAGACAACAATGTGTTTTAGCCCCTGTATAGCCTTTACACTTGAGGCTTAGGGAACATTGTAGAAAAGGAGGCAGAAAGACTGTAAGATCCAGAGGACCAGAGTGTCTGCTGTGATATAGTGTCTATTATATATGTTATATATATATTCCATGGCTACACCAATGGGGTCCCAGCAATAAGATTGCTTAAACAAAAGCAGTACAATGATAATACCAATTCACATTGCAATGTGGGGGCGGGGGGGGGAGGTCTCACACTATACCACCCTGGATGAGAGCTACATGAGATTAATTACTGTTGAGAGTCTTCTATCTGATAGATTGAGCCCCTGATAGATTATCCAATCTCAAGAGGTCAGCCCTTCACACGTATACATATGAGCAACACTCAGTGGACTCATTATGTGTTTGTATGTATACATACGTGTATATGCATGTATAAAACAATAATAAGTAAAGAAGAGGTTAAGAATCTGAGGGGGAATTGGGCTTGGGAGGAGTTGGATGGGGTGGAGGGGGTTAGAAATGATGTAAATACACTACTTGTGTATAAAATTCTCAAACACTTAAAAAAACTGTTGTAGGCTCTATGGAGTGCCTTGCCCTTGGGTGACTGAGGTCTGTTCAGTCTATGGCTCCAAGCCACCCAGCTTGCAGCTGCCTCCGGCTTATCTCTGAGGTTTTTTCCACTGTGGGAACATACTCGGCACTCTTCCCCACTGCCTCTTCTAATCCTCTTAGAGACCTCCCTGTGCCAGATGTTGCCCTGCTGAAAAAGACAGCATCCTCTCCTATCCCGCACGTGGCTTCCTTGAGGCTTATGTGGCAAAAGTTAACTGTGTGTATTCTAGGTGCTTCTAAGTGTTGATTGTCTTCAGGACTTGCCACGGAGGTTGTCTTTTTTGAATCCTATCAGTGCTGCTAGCTGATTTTCTGTACTTTCCCTCTCTTCCCTAAGTGGGGTGCAGACAAGGGACAGACTGCTTGTTGTCCTGTGCGTCCTGTGCATCTGTATGGCCTCTGCTGATCTCAGAGAATGCTGACTAGGTGTCATGCCACGCACAGACATGCGCTCAGGCCTGGATCCAGTTTGGAGCCTGAGAGAGAGTCTAAATAATCCACACTCCTGCCTCTGAGCATGTACCTAAGCAGCGTCTTTCTTCATCCCTTTCAGCTCGTGAGGGCAGGGCCAAATACGTGCTCACATGTGCTCCCCCACCCCCAAGCATGATGCAATTTCTAGAGCAGGAAACCTGTAGTATTTATTTGCAAAAGTAGCAGAAAGAAGGAGGGATAGAGAAGGGGCAGAACTGAAAACAACATAACAGAAAATGATCTTCCCGAGTATGAAGTGAGATGGTGTCAAATGGAAGCTTTGGTAACTAGGTTTGCTGCCGCTAAATGTGTGTGAAATCTCTTCCCAGAGTGTGCCAGGTGAGTTAGAAGATTGGATATCATCAGTACTGATAAAAATAACGGAGACTTGAGCACCCAATATTAGATTTAACAGTGGGGTAGTTGCCTAAAGGGACATCTAAGGATCCCTTCAGTGCTTGTAGGTCTCAGGAGTAAGAGCCACAGCTTTCTGAAGGGTTCCATGCAGCAACCCCTGGGGTAGGCAGCTGCACACTTGCCCTGCTACTGGTTTGAGGCACAAACTATCTCTAGATTGAGTATTTCATTGTCATCACTCCCCGCCCCCTGAGGCCCTTCCATCTCGGGTTGGGCTTTAAGTGTGAACATGTCTGTTTCTTTCTGCCCTTTCCCAATGATACTAATGCTAGTATTGGTTTCAGAGTAGATATTAAGTGGGTTTGATAGATTGCCCATGGCTTGCTGGGGTACAGAGAAGGATTCTGAAGTTCAATTAAAGTTCAGTGGAGGGAAGCCCCATGGAAAGAGGTAAAAGGGGACAGGGATGATTGGAGAGGAGCCACGCCAATGCCACACCTGTTCTATAGAGTGGGGAGTAGTAGCCTGGAGTGGGTGGAGGTTATTTTAATTTCATTTTTCTTCCAGAGATTTCTCTTGGTGCTCCTCAAGTAGGTTGAATGTGATGTCTTTGTGGATGCGGAGGAAGAGTTGAACAGCTTCCACACCTCTCTGATATTTGACACTTGATCAGACCCTGTGATCACAAACACGCAGGGACAGGAGGCTGTTTACCACCTCCCTCCACAGTAACTGTTTTCCAGTAGTTATTTCAGAGGCAATTTAAGCTTCTGTAACTTGAGCTATGACTGGATACTCCTAACTTAACGCATACATTGCTGCCCACATGGCTAGCCTAGACTTTTCGCTTTGGTAGTGAGAATGTGCTGAGAAGGGACTAATGGCTTTGAGCTGCCAGTGGGTCTGTTTCATAGCAACAGTCAGTTATACAACCATGTTTAGTAGCTTTTGCCCAGGGTAAACTTGTCCCATCACCTCCTTTGTTTTCTCAGACGGAGAAACCGAGGCATGCCTTGGCGTTTGACTCGTTCATACTGGAATGTAGAAGATTTCAAAGTAACGTGGCCCTCAGGCCTCTTGGCCCATGAAGTTAGCAAATGCTCCTTGAATGTTTTACACATGTCAGTTGTAGACATTACAAGTGTAGCTATGGGCAAGAACATCTAAGCCCTTGGCCTAAAAGTGCTTCGGTAGCTGGGAGAACATAAATTAAAACCCCACGGCAAATAATACTTTAAAGAGAGTAGAGCACTAAGTATCCTGAGTACAACAGTGTTTATATAGAAACCCTCTGCTTTGGTTGACCAGTAAAGCTGTTTGGGAACAGCCACACAGTGTCCCCTAAGTCTGAGAAATAGCGGAAGCAAATCTGCCCAGTGGATGGAAGAGAAGTCAGTGGGTAGTGGAGAAAATACCCCGAGGCAGTCTTTTAGCGCCCATCTTTGCCAAACTGTGGATGGAGGTAGTGGTAGGCTTCTTCTAGGCCGTGAAGGCACCAGTTGCCTTTCCTGGACCTGCTAGTAAGATAAGCCATCGCATTGGTAGGATGCCCTTGCTTAGTTGTATCAAGAGTGGGAAGAAGTTTATGAGAGCTGGTGAGCCTTCAGTGGCATTATCCCCGTGAGCAGCTGTGTGTGCAATCAGGGTCCCCCTCTGCTATGCACCACCTGTAAAGTGTGGGCTGATGTGGGAGTGTCATATATCAATCTGTTGATTTCATTGGTTAAGTAATAAACAAACTGCTTGGGCTCATAGCTTAGAACATAGGTGGGT
>NC_022012.1:19734901-19752101 GCF_000317375.1 Microtus ochrogaster
GGGACGCAGCCCGCCGCTCCTATTACTACAGTGGGCCACAATGTCCAGTGACTGCAAACAGGTACATCAGCCTTGGGGATGGAATGTTACCACCCAACTCTTCTCCAAACCATGTCTGGATTCTCATGCATCTGCCCATGTATTCATCATAGCCCTTGCCTACAGCCTTGACTATATCTGCCCACAGAAGTGTTAGAAGAAGTTAATGTTAAAGAAAGCATTGTCCTATAATCTACATCCACCGCTGGATTCTGTCACCTCAGTTGCTGGTTGTAGTCAAGGCTCCAGACCTTAACCTAGAAACTGGGTTCCTACCCACTCCTCTTGATGTCTTTGGGTATTCCTCTACAGCAGCGGTTTTCAACCTTCCTAATACTGTAACCCTTTAATACAGTTCCTCATATTGTGGTGATTTATATTTTTGTTGCTATTTCATAACTGTAATTTTGCTACTGTTATGAATTATAAGTTTTTTTGGAGATAGATGTTTGCCAAAGGGGCCTCGACCCACAGGTTAAAAGCCACTGCTCTACAGATAGCATTCATCCCTATTTCTCACCTCTCAAGGCTATTTTGGTCCCTTCAGAAGGCCCCCTATGCTCTCTGTGCAGCCAGGGTTCCCTTAGTAGCTCTGCACATCCAGTTGGCACATTTCACTTTATATCCTGATGTGACCTTGGCTTCCAAGCAGCCCTGAATTCCTCACAGGGAGGCAGCATGTCCTAAGTCATGCTCATTCCCAACCTCAGGCACACAGTGGGGCACACAGTGGGGCACACCGTGAGTCGCCATCGGTGCCTCAGGCACACAATGAGGTGCCACCGGTGTCTCAGACACATGATAAGTCGCCGTTGGTGCCTCAGACACATGGTGGGGCACACAGTGAGGCGCCATCAGTACCCGGTGAGCAGTGTATGGTGATTACTATTTGCCCAACATCACATAAAGAGTTGTGAGTGCAGATTAATTTGGACACGAGTAACTGTTGAATTCTTACATTCCTTGGACCTTACCCAAGCTTTTTGTATGAAACAGTTCTCAGTCACTGTAAGGATGTTTTGTGGTAAATGTATATAACAAAATTTACCATTTAACCATCAATCATTAAGCCCACATTTTTGTGGGAGCAGCACGTTTGCACTGTTGTGTAGCCATCACCACCGTCTAACTCCAGAACTTTCTCTTCATCCTACACAGAAGTGCCATACTGCACGAGCAATAGCTCCCCACCCCCCTCACCCATAGCCCTAGGAAAGAACCACTCCTCTTTCTGTCTGTATCCTCTTGGCTACTCTTAGTACCTCATGTAAGTTAAATCTTTTGTCTCTGACTTATTTCACTTAGCATGTCTTCAAGGTACATCTATGATCTATGTTGTAGGTATTAGAATACCCTTCCTTTTAAGGATGAATAACACACACACACACACACACACACACACACACACACACACACACACACCAGCTTGCATTTGCATTTGTTCATTTAGTCTACTGATTTATATTTGGGCTGTTTCCATCTTTGGGTTAGAGGAATAGTGTGAACATTGGTGTGCAAATCCTTTTTAAGGGCTGACTTTCAACGTCTACTGAAAATAGAAGTCATAACCTTGTGGTGAAGTTACTTTTAGAGTTTGGAAACACTTTAAGTGTATTTGGAACAGTCATTTTGAATCAAAGAAAGAAACAACAAAAAAGGCACCTTGAGGTAGGATGTGACGTAGAAAGAGGGGCTGAGAGTTCACATGCTTACTCTTGTGCCCTGTGGGATGATGGGTGGTGACACGAAATGACTTGTTTCATGTGCTGCTTTCATTTTTGTCTTACAGCATCAAACTTCTAGCTGTGCAAGAGCTGCTTGACAAAGAGGCCCTGGAAAAGGTAAATATTTCGTTCTTCCTGCCACACAAGCAAAATTCTGATCCCCGACCAGAAGTAGCACTTACTGCGGAAGGGTCCTGCTTCTTTGTACTTCCCACAGGCAGTGAGCCTTGCAGACTCTCAGTCAAAGCTTCCAGGCATGCTCCATTCACACTTACAGACCTAAACTTGCCCTGTTCCTTCCAGACTCTGCGGCCAGCAGAGGCTTGCTTGTCGCAAGCCAGGCCACCTTCAGAAGAAGGTTTCTTGTGCTTCTAAGCAGCAGAAACAAGAACGAGGCCTCCCACGTGCTAGCCTTCAAGCTTGCTGTCCATTCCTTTCTGCTGCATGTTTGATTATCTGAGTGTGTGGATGAAGGGATTGAGCTCCAGCCACTCTCAGTAACCAGCCCAAGGCAAACGAACCCAGGGGAAGTGTGAGGATCTGAACCCCATAGTTCCCTTTCTGAAACAGCGGCTTCACTGTTGAATAGACATTGTTGTGATGGTGCATCATTTTAGGCTGTTGCTGAAGCCTGGGAAATCACCCGCTCACCTGGGAGGTAATATTGGTGCCTTTCTGCCTTCCCTGTTCACGCCAACTCTGGAACTGACAGTCTTTTGCTTGTGGGTTGGGGTTCTAGGTGTAAGGAGGAATGGGTTCAGCAATGCAGGCTAGGCCGGTGCTGCAGAGGTCAGGCCCTAAAATGCCATTGTGGGACCTATCGTACTCTTGCAGTACACTCCCCTGGCCTAGCTCAGGACTCTTCTACCACCGTAGCTGCGGGTGTTGATTGTAATCTGTAGGTGGACATAAAAGTGAGTGTTTAGAGAGATAAACATCCAAATGGTATGTATTTTAGGACTTTAAAATGTTTGGATTAGTGCTCAGTCTCTTGGTATGGGAAGGGAGAAAGTCTTTAAAGTCAGCACTGAGCAGTGCTCTGGGAATGACCCAAGCTCTGAGGCTCCCCTTGGCCTCTTTTCCATGATGGCGAAGCAGGGACTGTGCTTCCACTGGATCTTAGAAAGGCAGTGTGCGAGGCAACTGAGTTACTGGGGCCAAATGGCTCTCTGGATGCCCACACACTCTGCTCATTAATTATTCATATCAATTCTTCATATACATGCAGCTATTAAAACATACTGTGATGACTACAAAAGCTATCAATGGGCCAAACGGCAGCCTTGGTTGTAGATGGTAGATTAGATAAAGGGACTAAATGAACAGTAACTTTTCCTGAAGCTGATGACTTGTTTGTGATCATGTAAGAGAATGGCCTGGTCTTTAGGAATCACGGGAAGGAATATAGGAACGGATCTTATTGATCATTCTGAAAAGATTCCAAAGACGATAGAGAGAAAGAGAGATGGGGGAGAGGGGAGGGGGAGGGGAAGAAGGGAAGAGGAAATGGGAGAGAGGAAAAGGGAGGGATGTCTATCCATATCTATATCTGTCATGTATGTATGTATGTATATATGTACGTATGTATCCATCCATCCATCCATCCATCCATCCATCCATCCATCCATCCATCCATCTATCTATCTATCTATCTATCTGGGGAGGAGATACACAGAATGGGTAGAATAGAAACCAGTGAACCTTCTGTATAAACAGGCATATGAGGGTTCTTTGTATGTTGAAACTGTTTAAAAGACCCTCTCCATTTTTGTCTTTGTAGTGGTAGTCACTACACTCATTTGCTTTACCCAATGCCTTTGAAAAGCTAGAAAGAAAATCTTGCCACACATGGAGCCTCCACAGTCAGTGCATCCGTATAATAAAAATACAAGCACCAAAAATACCAGTTATATCTTTGACATGACTACTGTCCAATTTAGAGAGGTCACGTAGCCAGGCCGATTCAGGCGACCAGGACCTGCAAAAGAGATCAGAGCGGTGGTGTCAGGCTTGCTGTGGCTGACTGCCAGCCAGTGAGCCATTGTGCCTCCTGGGAACCAGGCTTCTATGGCTCTGCTCCAAAGCCTGCCTCCTCCTTCCTTCCTGAATTATCTTGGGTTGTTTCTCTTCTGTGCCTCAGGTTCCCAGCTGTAAAATGAAATCTGTAATCCCTAATTCACAGAGGTTTGGAAGAGAGTTGAGTGGGCAGTCTAGGTAAAGGTGCTGAGTGGGCCACCTGGGTCTGAGGTCTCCAGAAGGTGGCATCTGTACAGACTGCTTCCCTTGTCCCCACCTCCAGCTGTTCTCCTTGTCCTCCCTTACTCCCGTTCAGTAGCCCGATGGTGGTCTGTATCATCTCATCTTGACAGATGACCAGCAGAAAACTTTATTGGACCATTGAAGTATGCACAGGGACTGATGGGGGCCACATTCTTGAGGTTTGCTTCTCTCTTCTGTCAGTTGTCTGCATATTCATGCTTGCACATTCATCATGAGCGTGTTTATGGAAGTTTCTGTGTGCTGGGCAAGTAGTAAACGTTTTTAGAAAATCCCAGAAGCAGCCAGCAGTTCTGCACTTAGTATCCAGTTAGATTTTGAGTGATACATGGTATATTGTCTCAATTAGTCCCCCCATTTTTCCCCTTCAGTAAGACTGGTTCAGTGATTTGTTGAAATAAGATATGTTCCTTGAAGAGCCTTGCGGATGATAGATTCCTCTGCACCTGGTCAAGGCTAGAGAGCCGCTTGCGGATGATAGATTCTTCTGCACCTGGTCAAGGCTAGAGAGCCGCCGAGAAAAGGTCCTGGTTAACCACGCAGCTTTGCTATGCAAAGTATTGTCCCTGCATCAGTAGCTCTGGAAGGTCATTAAAGATGTGGAGTTCTGACCCTTATCTCAGACCCATTGAATCAGAGCCACATCGTGCAGAGACCCCAGGTTCCTGAACTGTTCAGGAGAGGATTATTTACTATCTTCACAGTGATTATTGACTAGCCTGTGATAGTCAGAAACCTATAAGAGGGCAGAAATTTTCCTTTTATATCCAATGAAGTTCCTTTGGGATGTGGGGAGGGACAACTGAAAAGGAGCAGACCCATCCATTTGTAAATCCCCTGTTGTGTGTGGCATGCACACGGGTACACCAGCACATATACTTGTTTAGAAAACAGAGCAGAATGGGGGAGGAGTCTCTCCATCGCTGTCTGCCTTATTGCCTTGGGACAGGCTCTCACTGAACCATAACTTCACCATTTCTGCTAGATTGGCCAGTTGTCCACAAAGCTCCTGGGATCTGCCTGTCTTTGATGCAGGGTTAGGGTTATAGACATGTGCAGCCATGCCTGGCTTTTTTATGTCGATCCTGGAATTTGAACTCAGGTCTTCATGCTGGCAAAGCAAAGCACTCTTACCCACTGAACCATGTCCCCAGCCTCTTCAAAGCTCATTTATAACTTACTTGTCCTGTTGGTAACAGCTGGAGCCAGCAAGAGAGGTCCCAGAAGTACAACTTGCAAGCCTCAAACCTCTTTCACTGTTTTCCCACTGACTTCAAATGGAAGCCTACCTTTGGAGTTTACAGCCACTGAATTCCTGAGGCTTCACCATGTCAGAACCTGTGACTTCAGTCCTAATAGTAGCGGCTTGTGTAAGCCTCCATCTCTGAAGGTGGTAGTGATTCAGTAAGGTGTTTTCTCTCACAGGCACTGGTAGGTTAGATCTGAACAGTAAAGGCTTGAGTTGTGTAAGACATAACATGAAAGATTGGCAGTGTTTGGAGGTCTCAGAAAATGAGATTTCCGATGCTCGTTCCTTTACTGTTAACCATTGTTATCCCGATCTTAGGATTTTAGCTGAGGTTTTCCTGCTGTCTGCAGAACCCAGAGCTGGGGCAGCTTCTAGCCACGCGGTAGCTCCCTGTGACTCTGGAGCTGGCAGAAAACCCTCCTGGAGGTGGGGTCCCCTTCCTCACCTCTCGTCTTGTTCTCCATGGTGCCTTCCAATTCATATCTAGAGCCTTGCTTGTCAGACCGATTCCTGGCCACATTGTACTAAGGGGACATTTTGTCTTTTTACCCTGACTTTATTTTCTCCACTTTCCCAGTGCTCCTTGCTGGTTTTGGGGGCCTTGTGACTTACCTGTCCTATTTAGCATCAAAACTAGCATGCCGGTAGAACAGTGGTCCTCAGCCTGTGGGTTGCGACCCCTTTGGGGTTGCACATCCTATATCTTGTGTGTCATGTATTTATAACACGATTCACAGCAGTAGCGAAATTGCAGTTATGAAGTAGCAAAGAAATAACTTTATGGTTTGTGGTCACTGTAACATGAGGAACTGTATTAAAGGGTCACAGCCTTAGGAAAGTTGGGAACCACTATGAGAGAGGAGTTGTGAACGCTGGTGACCCCAATGGAGAGACTTCAAGAGTTCCTGTTTTTACTTCTTGACTACTCTCCCCGCCCCCACCCCCGGCTGGTTTGGTTTTCTGGGGTAAAGGTTTTTACTGTGGAGCATTAGCTGGCCTGGAACTACTACTTTGTAGACCAGGCTGTCCTTAGATGTACCGTGATCATCCTGCCTCTGCCTCCCCAGTGCTGGGGTTACAGGCCTGAGCCACAGCCTTAAGTTAGGGCTGTGGGTTGGGGAGAAACCCAAGGACATCTGGCAAGTCATGGCTCTGAATTTTTTTTTTTAAACACTATACAAGGCCTTGTTTCCAGAATAGGCACAGCAATTAGTCAGTTATTTTTTAAAAATAAGTTTAAAATTAAATTAAATATAAAATAATTAAATGTAAGGTAAAATAAAATTAACAATCTATATTTACTTGTCAAGTTTTTATTTTAAAAAATTATTAGAATCATGAGGAGTTTATCACAAAGCATGTGAGATTTTTCTGAAAAAGAATTTTTGGGTGCGCGTGTGCGTGTGTATGTGTGTTTCATGCCATACAATACTTAGGTTCCACGAGCAGTAAGAAGGATGCTTGTCATCTGCTTGTGATTTTTGCTGTGAGTGTAGGACCTTTTGTTTTCCTGAACTCAAGTCACTGGGACTTGTTTTCCAGGATTTAAGAACAGACTCAATACGTTGAAATGCGGCATTGCATGAAAGGAAATCAAAATACTATTCCAGCTTGATTTAGAAAGATCGTTTTTCAATAACACTTTCAAACAGCTTCCTGCAAGGCTGCAGACAATAGTTTGGCTAGAGATGACCTTCAACCCTGCAGTCTAGAGGGGGGCCACCAACTGACTTGCCGTGATCAACGGCCCATCTTGGCCCCAGCCTCCCAGGGACCAGGGACACAGGCCACCCGGCCCACTGTCTGACCTGCCCCTAGTTCTCTAGACCTTCCCTCAGTCATCAGTCCAGATCAGTCTTCTGGAGCTGAGCTCCGAGGGGGATAGGCTGCTTGAATCCAGCTTGGTTACTTACCAGTGAGAGTACTACTGGGCAGGTTACCTCACAAACTTCAGGTGCTTTTTTTCCCCCTTTAAACCTCCAGGGTGCAAAGTTGCAGTTGTAAGGACTTCGTTGGGATTTTGTGAGAACTAACTGGAATAACTATGCAGCCAAGAGACTATGTATTAGTAAAATCCAGTGTGTCAGCTTCTAATTACCCCACCACTGCCACTGAATGCTGTTCATTATCATGTTCATTATCCCCATTGTCACTGCTGCCTCCTCCTCTCTTGAGAAGCTTAACTTGAGCCTTACTGTTGTCATTAGAAGATGTTAAAGAAAAAGCCAGACCCTCCGCCCCCCCCCCACCTCCATTTGCCAGACTTTAGACAGCAAGATACCCTTTGTCCCTCTCAGCTACTGCTGCTGTGAGGTGTCCCTCTTAAAATACCGGCTTTGAAATGCAGCTCTTTGTTTAGTTTTCTGGTAGGTCGAACAAATGATCTCTAAGCCCCACCAAGTGTTTTGTATGTGTGACGAGTGTGTATGCATTTTACCAGCAAGCCTGGGGTTAGAAAAATTAAACTTGATACAGTCATTGCTCTTCAGCCAGCCCCAAGTGCCGAGCAACGTCGGAATTGGAAGTTAATAGTTCCCTAGAGATCTTCAGAAGGAACAGGAGGCAAACCGTCTTCATATAGATGTGCGTGACTAAGCTAAAGATGCTAGGTTCCTGGCAGTAATTGGCGTTTTAGACTCACGGAAATGCACTAGATAAAGCCTTGTCCCTGTTGCACGCCTTCACAGTGGCTTCTGTTGTGATTTGGGCTTCCAGTTAATGTAACTTGTGTGACAGTGCAGTGGCTGTTCTGTCCCTAATTGTACTTTATACCAACGAGGGCAAAATTAGAAAACTTTACACTTGAATGGTCTGTGTAGAATCACAAAATGTTCCAACCCAGGAAGACTTTTAAAGCCATTGAAACCAACCATATACATTTCCCAGAAAGCACACTAAGACCAAGAGTACTGAGGTGCTCATCTCTCTTGGGACCCTGGCTGGTTTGTTACTCAGGCAAGGACCTCACCACCTACTGGCCCGGCTTCCATATCCAGACGGTCACATAGCTGGTGAAGAATGTATAGAATGACAGAGCACATGGAATAGCCACACCCTGCATCTGGGCTAAGATACTTTCTGGGAAACACATCCTTTAAAAATACCAGCGTGAGCTCCTTCAGCTCTTGGGTGTTATTTTCTTCTCTCGCTCAGTTCCTCATTAGTTGGAGCTTAGCGTGAAGGTCATGTTGAGCCGTTGGTATTCGCACATCTATGAAGGTTGTTTGTTTTCTCACTGCCTTGAGCAGAGCTGTGTGTGGTCATAATTAATCTCATTGCCATCCTTTGCCTGGCAGGAAGCTGACCACTTCTCTTTGAAAGGACTAGTGAGCACAAATGGGGATCCCTGGGGAGGTTACAGTCCCCATGGTGGAGTCTGACTCTGACAGAGGCTTGCTGCAGCTTCCAGCTGCCAGGCAACTCCACTTTTCACCAGCACCCTGGGGTCTACCCAGCAACCTCACTGCGGGACCTTGGAGTGTTTTGGTGAATTGTGGGCCAGGCTCTAGAGTCTGTTTAAAGGAGGTGGGGCTGGGGGTGCAGCTCAGTGGCAGAATGCTTGCCTATGGCGCGCGCGCGCGCACTCACACACACACACACACACACACACACACACACACACACACAAAGATACAGATCTGACTTCATTCCCCAGGAGCAGCAAGAGAGTGGGGGCAAGGAATTTAACATCCCCATGTATGTCTGTGTGCATGCGTGCGAGTGTGTGTGTGTGTGTGTGTGCGTGTGTGTGTGCGTGTGTGTGTGTGTATTCAGTGATTCACATGGTCTTCCCATTTCCCCATATGAAACTTTTAAAATCTCTATAGCTTTATCAAAAGTAAGCATATACCTAATGAGAGGTGGCTTTCAATTGATATTAGCCAAGTTTTAAAAATCATGAGTAAAGGTGCAGAATCTGCTTGCAGCGTGATGGTTCTTTCTGTGGAGGGCAGGTGACAGGAGGCTGACCCTCAAATAATCCTTGTGCTTTGTTAGCCTCAGAGATGCTCCTACTTTTTAACCAGGGTGGGGGAGCTTTCCTGGTGATGTTCCTTAAGGAAACAGTCCATGAAGATAGGTGGACGGTAAGCACGATGCCACACAGTTTTCAATTGTGAACACTTGGAAGGCAGGGCAGTAGTGTAGAGGAAGGCTAGCTTTTAAAGAGGACTATGGTAAACAGGCTTCAGGAATGGGCATGGGTTGACCATAAATGGGAAACATTTAGCCTGGTGGGAATGTGATGCCCTTTTTACCAAGGAGCCTCAGCTTCTACTTGCCTTGATAACAGCCATGTGTAAATATGCATTTATTCCGGCAGCCAATATTTCTTGAACCCTATCTCCTGTTAGACATTGTGCTGGTGGATTTCCACATCTGTGAATGAGAAGCTCCCATTGTAGCTGATAAGGAGACCACCATTAGCTATTTAATTACACTAGTGAAGCTAAAAGGCTCAAAACGAAACAGAAAAGGCTGATTGTCAGGAAAGGGGCCCTAACCTAATGTTCTCATTGCATTCAGGAAATACAAAAGACACGTAATTGGGTAGGTTCTTATTTTCCTTTGCCATTGAGGAATATTCCTGGATTGGACCTCGTAAGGCCCCCGTGGTATATGCAGTAGGAGGAGCAGGAGGAAGGAACGTTAAGGAAGGAGACCTATGGTCTCTGAGGGGTGGGTGGGGTAGTACACAGAGATAGAGCAGCTGCTCTGAATGGCCTGGCATCCTGCACAGTGAGTGGGTCCTGATAGGTCACAACAGCTGTCTTGTCTTCATGAAGTATCACTGGAATGCAGGCATACCTACCCATCTAGCTAGTGTCTGTGGCGGCTCTCAAGCCACAGGACAGAGTCCAGGGGCTGTAACAGAGATAGTCTATCCCGCAGACCTCAGGTTATCTCCCAGTTGGCCCCCCACCCTTTTTTTTTTTTTTTTTTACAATTTGCTGATGCCTCTTCTAGATTAGTGGTATCCTTTAGGAGTCACATGGAAACTACATGCTCTTACTCCAGAAAGATGCATGTATAAACTTTTACACATGGTCAGCTTCCCTAATTCCAGTAGCCTACAGGCCTGAAGAAGGTAGGTTCATTGCTCCACACTAAGTATGTTGAGTCATTTCTTCTTGTCCTCAACGATGCCTCTTGTAGATGTGGTTTTAATCATGGAATGAATTTGCCCAAGACAAATGGGAAGATTTGTGGAGCGCAGTGCCTAAGGTCAAGGAGAGGGATTTTGTGGTCGCATATGGTCAGATTTTGCACACTGTATCCTGCTGGTCTCTTCAGTTCCTTTCTCTGGCTTGAGGGCACTCTCCCAGTGGGGACTCTAAGGGGTGTATTCTGGCTGTCAGAGCATCTGTGCTCACATTCTTAGCCCATCAGACATACTTAGCTCTCCTGCAACCCGACATGGGCTGAAACTTGACCTGTTTTCTTCTTTGCCACTGCCCTGTTTCTCTTTGCTGGCACTTCCTCAAATATAAGTCTCATTGCACATAGCCAGGCTTCATCCCCCTTTCTGCCTGGTCCCTGTTTAATAATATTAACAAGCTAGTAAATCATAGCTCACCTTAGCCAAATTCTTATCTAATTCAAAGCACTTTTTGCTGTAGATGCTTTCACTCTGGGGCCAGAGAAATGGCTCAGCAGGTAGAGATGCTCGTTGCCAAGTCTGATGACCTGAGTTCAATCCCTGGAAGTCACTAGTGGAGAGAACTGGCTCCTGAAAGTTGTCCTCTGACCTCCTAAGTGAGCACACACACAGAGCACACACGCACACATACACACACACACACACGCACACATACACACACATACACAGTGTCCGATAAATTTTCACTTTTTGCTAGTAAAGGTTATTGTTAAATTATTACGTTAAAATTTTTGTATGTAATGTCTTGGGTAATTGTTATACACCTATATTTTGATATTGAAAATCTATTGATTTAGCTTTAAAAATACCTTTTAATTGTTTTTTATTTAGGGTATTTTGAGACAGGATCTCAAGTAGTTGAGGCTGGTTTTAGACCCCTAAGTTCCTACGTCTACCTCCGGAGTGCTGAGATTAGAGTCATGTGCCACTACAGCTACCTTTAAAAATGTTTTGAAGTCACAGAAGTATGAATGGGCAGGAAAATGAAATCAATCACCCTTGAAGCATGTGTGGCCTGTCAGCTGAACCCCTCTGGGGAGTTTCATGTCTGTCATCTTCTGCCTTCTGGTTGTATTGGGGGGGGCACTCCTCTGATGGCTTAATTTGGTTTCCTGCATGCTCTAATCACTACATCTTAGTCTTTATTTATAGAGGACATGAACAGAGATTGCGTACATGTGGATCATAGATGTCTGCAGAGGCCATGGCTGGGTCTACGGAAAAAGAACAGAGGCCAGTTCAGTCATGTCTCAAGAGCAGAGGGGCTTGGCCCATTAGAAGTTGCTCAAGTCTATGTGCGCAGGAGAACTAGCTTTATTTTTGCCTTGAGAAGCCAGCCCTCTGTGTTTTACTAAGACTTCCAATTACCACCAACCTGAGAGAGTTGCTGGCCTGTCACGGTGTCTCACGCCTTTGTGAAGTTCCTAGTCCATGTGCCGGCTACAACTTCTTCTGTGCTGACTTGCCTACCTGGAGATGCCTTCCCATCTCTACTATCTCAGTCTGCACTTCTGATCATGCTTGTGTAGCTTCTATCAAATTAACCTTTCCTCCATTACCATTATAAACTGGGTAAGATACGCTCAAGTATTGCAAGGCCCCAAGGGGCAGCCAAAGCAGGCAGACACTACAGTAGCTACAAGTAAGGGGGGCATCTGCATTGAGTGAGGTCCGTTCCCCTGTGGCTTGTCTTAGCTCTGCAGTCTGTGGAAAGCCACAGCCTTGGCAAAAGGTTTGCAGGGGAGTAGGGAATGTTCTGTGAGAGCCTGCAGCTCCTGGGTTGTTTTCTGTCTTCTGATGTTACTGCTTTCTTCTCCCTGCATTTGCTTTAGCTTATTCTTGCTTTGAAAGCTTAGCTTATTGATTTGAACTCAGTTTTCTTTACTGGTATAAAAAAAAACCCCAATTGTAAATTGATCTCTAATACTGCCTTAGATGAGTTCCTTACACTTTGGCATATTCCATCTTCAGCTTTATCCATATTTTATCCATATCTTTACATGGCCTTGTGATCTGTTTGTAACCTTTTTGGTATTTCCAACTGAATTGTTTAATTTCCACACATTTGTAAATTCTCTAAACTTATTTTTCTTATTAATTTCTCATTTCATTTTATTTTGTGATCATGGAACATGTCTTCTTTGACTTTTATCTTTGTAAATGTGTTGATACATGTTTCCTGGCCCAGTGTGATCTCTCTGGAGAGCACCCAGGTGTACATCAGAAGGTATGTATAACTAGATGTCTACAGTGACTGTAGGCCTCCTTGGTTCATGTTTTTGAATTATGTTGTGTCCTTGTCAATCACCTGACTAGTCAAATCATCCATTCAACTCCTTTTGGTGAATTACCTCTTCCTTTAATACTACCAGTTCTTGGTTCAAGTATTTGGGGCCCTATTATTAGGTTTATAATGATTATATCATTCTAATCACTTGGTTTTTTTATTATATATTGCCCTTTCATCATCTTTAATTTTTAGTGATGGTTTTGTTTTAAAGTCATTTTTTTTTCTTTTTTGATTTTTTTATGCCAGGGTTTCTCTGTGTCGCCCTGGCTGTCCAGGAACTCTCTCTGTAGACCAGGGTGACCTCTAACTCAGAGATATGCTTGCCTCTGCATCCCGAGTGCTAGGAGATCAAAGGTGTGCACCACCACACCTGACTGCAGTCCGTTCTTCTGACCTTACCATCGTTAGCCTTTGCATGATACACACTTTTTGTTGTCACTTTCTACTTGTGCTTTAGTGTCAGCTGTAACTCCTGTATGCTGCATATAGCTGAGTCTTGGTATTTCTATAGCTCTATTATCTCCACTTTTTAATCCATCCACTTTTAATGTTGTGAATACCAACGTGGAATGTGTGTGTCCACCTTTTCACCCTGGCTTTTTTGTCTTTACTCTGTTTGTGTTGTTCCCCACTACTTCACTCTTAAATAGTAAGCAAATATTTCCCCTTTATTTTATTTTTCTTTACTGGTGTTTTGTAACCAGTCGCATTATGTAGCCCAAACTAGCCTTGAACTTGTGGCAATCCTCCTGCCCCAGCCTCCTGAAGGAAAATATTATAGGCATAACCTACCACACCTAGCTTAAGTAAATATTTATAATGTAGCATTTGACTTCTTTAATCCTTTTTTCACATCTTCTTTTTTTAGTGGTTGTTTCAAAATTTATCATGATACCTTAATTTACAAGGTTATAATATCCACTTTCAGATGTCTGCTGTCTCAGATTTATGCCACCAATTCCAGTAAGCTGTAGAAACATTTGTGCTCTAGAATTCTGTCCTTCCTCCCCCTTTTATGCTAGTGTTGTACATATTCATATGTATTTTACAGACTGACTATGTATTGTTATCATTCTTTTTTTTTGTATTTTTATGTGTTTTAAAGATGGCAAGAAGCAGAGCAAGCCTAGATTAGCTCTGAGAATCCTCTGTAATCACACCTGATTATATGTGCCATGGATTTGAGTTACCACTTGGTGTGATTTCCTAACTAAGAAACATCATTATTTCTTCCTAACTCCTTTTTACTTTATTGATATAAATGTATTGTGCTTTTGAACACTCTAGGCCCAACAATAAAATTCTATGTATGCTGTTTTCTACAGTCCCTGCCCCCATGGCTCTGGGATGGAACTCAGGACCTGTCCGTGCTGAGTGCTCTGTACAGCTGAGCCACACCCAGCCCCTGCAATTGCTTCTGAAATGAGCTAATGAGAGAGCAGGAACAGGCTCCCATAACAACAGCCATACTTGCTTTTAAGGCTGTTGGTCTTTCTTCTTAAGGTTCCCATTAGTGTGACATCACTTGCTTTTAACCTAAATAACTTATTTATTTTTAAATTATTAAAATGTGATTATATCGTTTTTCCCTTTCCATTTCTTCCCATCAACCCCACCCATGTATTTTCTCTTAAATTCATGGCTCCTTTTTCTTTATTATTGTGTGTGTATATATATATATATATATATATATATATATATATATATATATATATATATATATATAGCAATTTCATATATGTATTATATACAAATTCATAAATATATAAATACAACATGTTCAGTTTGTTTAGTGTTGTTTGTATGTACATAATTTAGGGCTGATCACTTGGTATTAGATAGACAATTAGAGGGCTCACCCTGGAGAAGACTAATTCTCCTTCCCTCAGTAATCATTAGTTCCCAGTAGTTCGTTGTCTGGGGCTGGGGTTCCATGAGATTTCCCTCTTTGTGATAGCATGTCTATTTGCCTTGTCCTTGTTCAGGTCTTGTTTAAGTAGCCAGACTGTTGAGGTACCATGGGTACAATCTCCCTGCCATTTCCAGGAGTCATGGCCTCACAGCAGACTTTCTAGTCCTTGGCCTCCTGCAATCCTTCTGAGCCTTAGGTGCAGGAGTTGTGTTGTAGATGTATCCCCTGAGGCTGGCATCCCAGGATCAGTTGATCTCTGCATTTTGACCGGTTGGGGTTTTCTATAATGGTATCCATCTGTTGCAAAGAGAAGCTTCTTTGATGAGCTCAGAGCTGCACTTTATGTAGATATAAGGATACATTTTAGAATGCAGTTAAGAATTATGCCAGTCATAGTATGTTCTCCTCTAAGATCCATGACTTTACTAGCCCTGAGTAGTTGGCCAGGTTTCCAGTACCAGGCATGATTTCTTCCTGTTGAGCCTTTAGTACATTTAGAGAGCAGTTGGTTACTGCCAAGATATGAGTGCCACTATTACTCCTTTACAGATATATCACTATACTGGTTATAATTTTAGGGTATTTCCCATCAGACAAGTCTCTGCAAAAAGTTCACATGGTTTTGATTATCTACAATGTTTTTCTATTGCAGCTTTTGAAAAGTGGTTTTTCTGACTGTGAAATTGGTTGGCAGTCATTTTCTTTCAGCATTTTGAATATGGCATTTCTCTCCTCCCCTCCATCCCTTTCTTTCTTCCCTTCTTTTTTCTTCTAGGGCAGGGTGTCATGTAGCCCAGGCAAGCCTTGAACTTAATATATGACCAAGGATGATCTTGAAATTCTGATCCTCCTGCCTTCATCATCCAAATGTTGAGATCATGGGTTTTATATAATTATATGGATTATCACCACTCCTCCTGGCTTGAATATGTTATTTTACTGCCCTTGGCCTCCATTGTTATTGTGCAAGTCTAGTAGTCAATCACCCTTGGAACAAATGACTTTTGACAACTGGTTATATTCCTGGGGTGGACACTGCCATGTTAACCAAATGCAGTATCTGATCTATTAGGTTACTTAAGAGTGACTCGAACATATTTCCTTAGTGTCCTAAAGCTGGTTCTGCCTTATGACACAGTTTCTTTGGTTTGAGATGAACTTTAAGGAATTATCTGTAGAAAGCACAACAAAATTTTCACAAGGGAAAAACTAAAATGACAAAATCCAAGATAGTCTAGCAATGGCAAGGATTTTGTAATGAGCAGACACTGTGTTGGACTCTCAAATACTGGATGTCAAAATCAGTTTAGTATGTCTCTCCTGGGCATATGTTTCAGTATATGGGTACATGGGCACATGAATGTATACATGGTTAGGTGAGTGAGTAGGTTTATGAACTGGATAGCTGAATGACAGGGAGACAGAGAGAAATCAAATATATCAGACTGTCACATAAAATTGTATCTTTTGGTCGAAGCCGTAGCGAGAAATGTGTGAAAGCTGTGGTGCTAGTATGTTTGCTTGGAAGACGGCTGCTGTGGGATGTTCAGTATTGGAAGACTTCTGCTTGTCTCTGTTCCACTTTTTAACAAAAAGAAAAGCACACTCAGATCAGCACTGGCCCTCACATTGGCTGCACATGGCCGACACCACCCATAGATGCTGAGACAGCCATGTGACAGGTGTTCTACGGTTGCCTGACATTTTAGTCCATCTTCAGTGCTTATCTTATCAGGAGATGCAAGCAACACGTTAGTCCTGGAAAGAACCTTCAGTTCACTCTTTTTAGAAAATTCTTAGGCTTTTCATGAATATTTCATCCATTCATTGGTTTCTGAAGAATGACTTTGTATTTGGCAGAGTTTGGATTAGTCGGTCATTGAAAAGAAACAAAGGGCATACAGGTGAAGCTGGTTTTGCCGAGTTGTTAAGACATCACTGTGGATGTTCTTCTCAGCGGCAAGGTATCCTGACTGAGCTGGCTCTTAAAGTTTGCTTTGCAAGAAATAATTCAGAGGAGCATTCTAACAAATTGTCAATTCTGCATTTAGGATGAGTAATTCCTATAGCTGATAAAATCTTTTTTATTGACCTTCAAAGACATTGAAATGATTAGTTTGGGCATTAAGATTCTACAGTCCTTGGGAAGTACTCAACCTGGCTTAAGAGATTTTGACCCATCTGGGTAGTGATTAAGAAGTGTGTACTGATATAGGAAGACTTGTGTCCCAATCCTAAACATGGCTTCCCCACCACACATGACTGCTGCCACTCACTCCTGTCCATTCCTAAGCCTCCTCCACCTAAACTTTGCCCATGAAATACAGATACATCATACAGAATTAACTAGGGTGGAAGCAGAGAGCCAAAGCAAGCCAAACAGCTCTTCATCTCTGAGTTGCTCTGAGTCCCCTGCCCTAGTGTTTTTATTTGACAGTGGCTCTCTGTGTAGATGGACAGTCAGGAGATCATAAGAGTGGCTCTCTATGTAGATGGGTATCAGGAGATCTTAAGAGTGGCTCTCTATGTAGATGGATAGGAGATCTTAAGA
>NC_022012.1:19752436-19769636 GCF_000317375.1 Microtus ochrogaster
GGAGATCTTAAGAGTGGCTCTCTATGTAGATGGATAGGAGATCTTAGGGGTGGCTCTCTATGTAGATGGATAGGAGATCTTAAGAGTGGCTCTCTTTGTAGATGGATGGTCAGGAGATCTTAGGAGTGGCTCTCTATGTAGATGACAGTCAGGAGATCTTAGGGGTGGCTCTCTGTGTCGATGGATAGGAGATCTTAGGAGTGGCTCTCTGTGTCGATGGATAGGAGATCTTAGGTGTGGCTCTCTGTGTAGATGGATGGTCAGGAGATCTTAGGAGTGTCTCTCTGTGTCGATGGTCCTACAGACGCACAGAGGATTCACCATGTCGTCTTCCCACCGTGACTCTTCTAGCGCTGCGGATCTCCAGGAACCAGAAGTGCCCAGGACTAATGCAGATCCCCAGCATTTATGATACAGAACACCCAAATTGAAGAAGTTCTGGGGTTTTGCCTAAATACCTCTATTTTTACAAATTGCTAGAGAAGGCAGTCAAACTTCCAAGGCTTCTGGCCTGTAAGACTGCAGGTTTGCAGCATAGCCAGTCTCTCCTCCCTGTTGTCTCCACAGATGGAGAACTGGCTGCTCTTCTTTGATTGTTGGTTTGCATTCTCTCTGCAGCATGTCTCCTTTTGTCATTTAATTGGTATGAATATGTTTGTGAATGAGAGATGTAACACGTTTGTGCTTCATTTCAGGATGAGGCAGGGGCAGTTTTGAGGTTTTGGTAACAGCGGTTAATGAGATTTTTTTTTATGGAAAAGAAGGGGCCGAGAGTGGAGACAAGAAAGCCTGTGTCTTCTACATGGGTAAAGTTTAAGCCAACTGAGTGATATTTTTTTACCATGGGTACATGAAATTCCTAGAATTTGAAAAGCTGGGAGAGAAATATAAGATTAGAATTTGGTTCCTCTAATGTCGTTCAGTCTCTCGTTTATATCGTTTTTAGGGTAACCCTTCTCTCCTAGTATTTGTACAGAAGTCCTTTGGTATCTTCAGAGCATTGTTGTAGGACCCCTCTACACCAGTTCCCCCAAATAACAAAGTATGTGTATGTATCCTACACTCATCCTCTCCTTCCATTTAATCGTGTTTAGTTTACAGTCCTCAGTGCAATACAAATACTGCAAATGTTGTCTGTATTCTTGCGGGAACAAGGCTAAAGGATACCTGCACACGTTCAGTATGCACACTGGTACTTCTTTGTGAATAATTTTAATTGACAGCTGGTTGAACCCAGAAATACAAGTGTGGGATCCGTGGGTATTGAAGACCCAGCTGTATGTGCTCCAGAGGGGAGCTGAGAAGCTGGACCTCTGTTGGACATCTGACATATTAATGTGGCGTGGCTTCCCTGTCCTGTAAGCACTGCCACGGCGGCCAAGATGCAACCTTTGCCCTCTGTTCGGCTTGGTTTTGGTACCCTTTTTCTAACCCTCTCTGTCCAGTTTGCACTCAGCCCATTTTCTACCTGTATCCTGGAAGGATCCAGAAAAGCCCAAGAAGCTAATACTGTATAGTTTGGCATTGCACCTGGTCAGAAATTTAATGAGAAAGCAACTTGACTGAAAGACACCATGGGGATTTGGCTTTCTCTTTCCCCATTAGCCTAGAAAAATTAAGAATTAATGGATCTCAGACATTTTCCACTTCTCGCTGCCACCAAGCCTCTGGGAGTGAAAAATTGTGGGGCTCTCTATCTTTTGCTGCCCACGCAGGAAAGAACACTCAAAGTCTACTGGGACGAAAATAGGAAGTGGAGACTTTAGAGAGTAGGATTTGGTACAATGAAAATCTAAGTAGAAAGCGTCTTGAACTGGAAATGCGCTCACCCACGGCGCTGAAGTCTTTTGTTATGATTATTGCAGAGGGAAGCAGGTCATATAAATACAGTTTAGAATAGCTGGGGACTGGCATTTCATAAGGCTAATGGCAGCCAGAGCCATTTCCCCAAGGTTTCTTAAGTGCTAATTCTGTTTAATGTGACAACTCCTAAACAACACATGTAGGTAGTGTTGGTGCTCCGGAGTCTAGAGAGCTTGAGAGAGGAAGATAGATGTCAACATGTAAGACCAAGAAAATGTGACCGGAGCTTAAACATGTTTGGTTGTTTACACAGGAGGCCTGGGAGCTCGTGAGAACAGCGGCTTTGCTCTGCCCTGAAGGCATTGTCCTCCAGAGCACTGGCCCTGCCTCATGTCTGCTGCCTCTTCCTCGCTTCTCATCTTCTCTTCCTCTGTCCTTACCCTCTCTCTTGCCATCTCTGATCCTTACTCCGCCGGAGTTACTTTACATCACTCTGACAGAAATTGCTGACCTACAGCTCTTAAGACAGGGGTGACTTTGACTCATGGTCCCTGAGGTTTAACCCCCAGTCCTTGGCTCCATTCATCATGGTGACAGGAGGCTCTGCACCGTGTGGCAGCCAGGAAGTAGATGGAGAGATTGCTGGCGTAGCTGGATCTCGTTTTCCCCTTCGCTGCAGCAGTCCCAGCCTCAGGGATGGTACCAGTCCCATCCCCTCCTCTTAGTTAATGCTTTTAGAAATGTGTTCAGATATACACCAAGGCCCATTTTACTAATTTACAGGCACTTCTCAGTCTGGTCAAGTTGACGATCAAGGTTAACCACATAGGCGTGGAGAGATGGCTCAGTGGTAGAGTGCTTTCTACTCTCCTCGAGGACCTGAGTTTGGATCCCAGCACCCACCTCAGGTGCCTCACAGCCACCTGAACTGTGGCTCCAGGGGAGTTGATCCCTTCCTGGCCTCCATGGGTACCCTCACACATGGCAGGTGTTCACAAGGACACATAGACATACAAATTAAGTGTAAAGAAAACTTTAGGAATGACTTATCATCACACATTCTTGTTAATCACTTTGTTGTAGGGTGGTTTGGGGGAGGCGAGGGACGGCCTCTTCCTTCTGTCCATGTTATCTGTTCTCCCAGCCTGTTCATCTGACATCCAAGCAGAAGGAAGAATCTGGAAAGGAAGGGGTGTGCTTGGCTAACTTGGCAAGGCTTGTCTTAGGAGAAATGTTGTCGTGCAATGCAAGCTCAGGGCAAGTGCATTTGATCACAAGTTCCATGTTGTAACCCACAGCTTGACAGGTCTTGCTGAACTGGGCTTTCAGCATGAGGGCAGGAACTATCAGACAGCTCTCCTCAGCCCTCACTACCAGCGTGTTTCTTGGGCTATTGAAACTTTAGGTTCTGAGGGTGGAGTGTGCTCGCTGTAAACCTTGGCATGGCCATCCCAGTATTTTCGCTGTTATTGTGGGATGTGCTTCAGGCTGCCTGCAACTTCCCCCACGCTCTCCCAAAATAGCTGCAAAATCCTTCAAAATGCATTGCTATTTTTAGACTTGCTTCCACTTAGAATAATTAGTTTCAATCATTACTCACAAGTTTAGTGCCTAATTGGGAAAAGAAGAGCTTATTTTATTTGCCCTAAAACTGATCCGCCCCCTCCCCTTACTTCAAAGAGCTTCCAGTTCCCTCCCTTCCAGTTTTCGAAGAATTACTGGGCCATGCAGTCCTCTTCTAAGTGTGAGGAGAGAAATCTTGAGTTACTTCCCCACTGTGGGCCCTGACCTCTTTGTTCCCATTCGATCAACCCACATTCTGCACTGCAGCTGTGCAGCCCTTGAGATTGCAGGGTCCCTCTCTACAGTCTTTGGTTATGGGGGCGCTTGTGGGCAAGGGACTGACCCCTTTCCTTGCCTGGCTAGGACCCCACAAGCTCATCCTGCCTCTTCTGTTTCTCTGCAGCTAAATAGTTCTCTGTTCCAGTGACTCTTCAGTCACTTTTGCTCCTAGTCTTCTCTATGCTTCCTTTGCTTCTGAAACGCTCCCCCCTCTTCCTTCTCTAGTCGGCCTCTCTTGAGTTAGGAGCTCAGACCTGGCCTCCACAGCAGCCTCCTCTAAAGGAGGCAGGCCCCCCACCGGCGGCATAGATACACCCAGGGTTCTCTACTCAGGTCTTGGGAGCATGAGTCACGCATGAGTCACAGGTATGGTTTTGCTTTAGGCTCTTATTTGATTAGCTTTGTGTCTCCACCTCTGTTCCCCAGGCGTTGTTCCTACCCAGCTTAGGCTGGGTACGCAGTCATGTTCTTTCCTAACTATTGGAGGTCCAGAACTGCTGTGGGCCAAATGTTTATGTCCCCTCCAGCCTTTGTGCACTGAAGCCTTTATCCCCATGGGGAAGTGGGTTTTGAGGTAGAATGAAGGGGACAAGAATGCAGATCTTGCTCCTAAGTAATGAACATGGCCTGAAAGGACGCATTTGGGAAGAAGGACGCATTTGGGAGGAAAACCCTAGTGGCGGCAGTGGTGTGATCTGGTGGATTTGTGGCAAGCACCTGAGCTGACCTCAGACATTTCCACAGAGTTCTAGGCAGGTGATCAAATGACACTGTCAAACTCAAAAACAACCACCAAACTCCTTAGCTGCTTTGGGGCCTTACACTCACCCGAGGGTCCTAGCAAATGCAGGCTGGCATCAGGAGAAATTCTGCACAGAGGTATTTTATTATAAGGAGGGAGGGAGGGAGGGAGAGAGAGAGAGAGAGATGAGCATTGTCTGTCTCCTGGTGAAAGAAAAGGTTGTTTTTTCTTTTTCTTTTCTTTTCTTTTTTTTTTTTTTTGGTTGGGATTCTCTTTTGTGCCCATCAGACATTTTAAAAAGAGAAAATGTCACCTTCCTTCTGGTCACAGGTCCCTGGAGGGGGCGTGTGTCTTTGGCCGTGTCCTCTCCAGGCCCCTGTGTTGCCATCTACCACAGGTGCATTTTAAAACAAAGCAAAAAACTCTTGATTTACTCTCAGAATCACAGACAGTGTAATTTTAAATTCTTAAGATATTTTAAATATGTGGATAAAAAGCACTTTGCACACGTGAGGGTGGAGTGGTTGAAGGTCGCTCGCCAGCCTGTGAGGTGACTTGAGTTATGTTTAGAGTGAAATACGCCTCCGAAAGGCGGATGTCCCTGCCAGGTAATGAGACTTTCACTATCAGGGGATGCCGTGTAGATGATAGTGGTTTGCAGATCCCAGTAAGGGCTTTCTGGAGAGTTTCTACAAGTGTGGCACATATAATTCAGGCAGGGGGCTGTTACCCATAGTTCTACTGGGGAGCTAAGACAGGAAGATCATATGTTTGAGGCTAGCCTGCTGGGCTCCATGCTGAGATGCTGTCTCAGTGAAGGGGTGAGGGGATCATAGTTATAGGAAAAGCAGACTGTGTGTGTGTGTGTGTGTGTGTGTGTGTGTGTGTGAAAGAGAGAGAGAGAGAGAGAGAGAGAGAGAGAGAGAGAGAGAGAGAGAGAAAGCCTATTGATGAAATTCATAGGAAGCAGCCTTGAAAGAATTTACTAGAAATGTTAGCATTGATGGTCTTTGCACAGTGGTATTGCACTTATTTCTCCCATCTTTGCTTTATAAACTACCCGGGCTTATATTATTTATGCCAGCCATTAACCTCAATTTAATAAAAACAAAAACAAAGCAGTTGGACACAAGATTGCCATCAGATCTTAGCTACCATGTAAGATGGAGTCTTAGCTCCCACAGACCACGAGAGAAGGCAGGGAGTTTGGGGACTGTTTCTGAAACATAGAAATAGATGGTGACGATGGCACAATGACAGGCTGGCAGTTTGAACATAAAATCCATAAGGAGTGTTCTTATCTACATTTCTAACTTTCCTTCAATCTCTATGAGTTCTCTTGATTTTGAAAAAAAAACTGCCTTTCAAAGACTTGCGTTTGTGTGTGTGTGTGTGTGTGTGTGTGTGTGTGTCCTTCCTCAGTACACGTTACTGTCTTGTGCTGTCTTGTGCCTGCTGTCTTTTGAGAACACTGAAAGATTTCCAGCCAACAGCCACTGCAGACAGATTGTGTGCAAGCAGGTAATACTTAAATAGTTATGAGGCTGCTTGTTCGTTATCTTCCTCTGTGGAGTAAGGATGCTTAGACAAGGATGGACATCCATCTGGAACTTTGTTTTGGTCCCTGTGGAAAGAGGAGCTGAGGAGCTGCCCTCATAATGACATGTGATATTGAAGGATCTGACAGCCATGCTTTCTCTGGACAGAGGAGGGCAGGACAGAGCCTTTAGAACAGGGGTCTCTTACTATACTGTGAACCCTTGGGCAGGTGGCACAGAATGACTATGGTCCCCATCAGAGAGAAGACTGATCTGTCTCATGGCATTCTTGGCTATCACTGGCAAAGCTGATTTCAGCAGGGTGGTTTCTCTTCAGACTTCAGTTCCATGGAACTAACGCGTTGCAGTTTTAACAGCCATTGCGTGAAGGCAGGCATACACTGTCCTCTGGGGCAATTGGCTAATGTTTTCTGAGTGCTTTGGAGCAATAGAGTTGGCCAACTCTGGCTTTTCATTTTGGCCCCCTTGCTGGCAGTGATTGGCCCAGTCATGTCAACCCTCGGAGCCAAATGGAAGTATTGTCTACCTAGAGGAACCGCTGCTGTGGCACGCTGGAAAGAATGTGTCCATGTGTGTGAAGTGGCTGCCCTGTGTTAGACTCTTAGGAAATGTCTCCCTTCCCTTCCTGTGTCTCTTCCTGCTCACTCTTTTTTTTTTTTTAAACAGAAGCACACCTGCTTGTAGACGAATAGGGATTTGAGTGTTCTCATTATTGGATTTACTTGGATTTAGCTTACAAGAATCACAACCTAGTATTAAAAGTAAGCTTTTGTTCTAAGCACTTTAGTAAGAGGGCTTGGTGTGGGGTTCAGGAGGCATTGAGGGAGCTGGTGCAGGCCCTTTTTGGGGGAACCAGGCCCCAGCGTTCTGTTTTTTTGTTTTTTTGTTGTTTTTTTTTTTTTTTTGGTTTTTCGAGACAGGGTTTTTCTGTGGTTTTGGAGCCTGCCCTGGAACTAGCTCTTGTAGACCAGGCTGGTCTCGAACTCACAGAGATCCTTTTGCCTCTGCCTCCTGAGTGCTGGGATTAAAGGCGTGCGCCACCACCGCCCGGCTGGCCCCAGCGTTCTGACAGTGCCATTGTCTTCTTCCTGGGTTCTTTCTCTGCTATTGGAAAAAGCCAGTTGCTCCCTGGGCCTCTGAGTAGCAGGGACTGAAATGGATTTCTCTGCTTTCTCTACAGATCCCAGAGTCTCTGGGCACAGATCCTGCAGGCAGTGCTGTGTGTGGGTTTCAGAGAGGCCTTGGAGCCCAGCACCCCTGTTTGCATTTGAGCCAAGATAGCTGCAGTTCGGCTGTGTAGGAACACAGTGCGCATCCTTAAACAGTATAGTCCAGGGAGTTGTCTTCCTTTTATAAAGGTTTTGGGGAAAGGGGAGGTGGAGATGCTCTTTGCTTTGCTCTCTGGCTGTGCTGAGCTGCTTTCTGTCTGAGACATGTGCCAGGGCTGTGAAGGCTGCCTCTCTCCACCAAAGACTTAACTCCCAGTAGAACCGAGCAAAGGAAGACTCTTTCTGTCTCACAGGCAGTATGGCCTTCCAAAGTCTTGATAATTTAGAGAAACTTTACAATAGGTTTGTTGTGTTTAGAAGGTCAAACATGGTTGCTATTTAGTTTATACTTCATGTAATTAGTGTTTGCTTAGTTTTCTTATGTAACAGGTTGATGTTTTTTATACACTTTGGTCATTCATTCCTTTTGCCTACCACGTGAAGGCTACTGGTTTCTAATATCATGTCATGTCCTGTACTCGAAACATTCTGATAAGGATGAGCTCTTACTCCCCACTAAGATCTCGACAAGCGTTGTCTTTTGCCATGTATCATATTCCGATGAAAGTCGACTCCCTTGACCTTACATGAGCTGAGATTGGGCGTCTTCTCTTTGTAGCGGTAATATATCTTTATAAGGAGAAAGCACTCCACCTACTGCATCCACCGAAAGAGATTGGATTTTCAGTGGCCTCACTGAAAGCACAGAGGAAATCGCTCTCATCGTATGGTAAACTCGTTGTCAAAGGGAAGTCACGTCCAAAATGAGGAAAGCAAATGAAATCCCAATCCAGGGAAATAAACTCATCTGGAAATCTGATCCCAAGGTTTCATCCTGGAGCTGACCCTCCCCATCCTTCCAGGAAGCAGGATGAAGTAGCCATGAGGTACTGGCTTTAGAATACCTGCCTCCCATTAACTGTGTGCTCACCATTCGCAATACATCTTTATAAACAGAGCCAAGGCTTTCTTCAACGTGATTAGAAAAGGAAGCTTAAAACCTAGAAGGTTGGAAGACTGTTGTCATTTCTCTTTCTCGATCATGGCCAATCAAATTAAAGGATATTCTTTTTAGAAAGTAGAGGAGGTCAAAGTAAAGAAAAATGTACAAAGGTTCCTGAGCAAAAGCAGTTGTTTCAAGTTTTAGGGCCCTTAGGTAATTACAGAGATAAGCACGCAGCTGGTCCAGCACAGACCCAGCATGCAGCAAGCACTGAGGTTGCAGCCACACTAGTTTTTTATCTTGACATTTCCCAATGTCAGTGCTCCGGGCGTCTTGTAGATTGCCATTAAGATGTTTGACTGGGAGACCTCCTGTTGCCAAGACCTGCGGTGGAGTGGTGATCAAGTAATTCCCATCATTTCTTCATTATTGGTTATATTCATTTTCGGTGACAGTGACAAATATTTTGGCTCATGATTTTAGGCATTTCATTCCATGACCAGTTGGCCGTGTGGCCTTTGGGCCTATGCAAGGTGGAACCTGAAGTGGAGGAGGAAGCTACTCACCTCCTGGGAGCCAAGAAGCAACAAAAAGGAGAAGGGACCACAGTGCCAATATCTTTTCAGAAACATGACCCCAGAAACCCTATTCTTCTGTTAGCCCCATTTGAAGATTATACCCCCTCACCATAGAGCCACCTTCAGGGGATGGGGTAGACCCATGCTTTGATGCATAGGTTTGGGGTACATTTTGTATCTGCACTATAGCACTGATCATCTTTCTGGTTACTGGCGTGGAGCGAATGTTAAAAGTGATTTTTTCCGTTCTGGGCTGATGCTAGGGAAACAAGTTCTGTCCCTGGTCATCCCTGAAACTCATGCTGGGGGAGAGAGTAGAGGGCGGAACCCCGTTGACTTACTCATAACAAGCACAGCTGCATGCCTGCTGTGGGCCTTGCTGGCCTCCTCAGATGTTCTATTGTGAGCTCATGGATCAGCTGTAGAGAGAGCCACAATCAGACACTTTCAAGGTGTGGTGTTGAAAAGCTAAAATGGTTTTTGTTTCCAAGAATGAAAGCTGCCCTCCCAGACAGTGAGTTATGGAAGTAGCAGCTGGCAAGCTTGTCTGAGCTTCTCACACTTGAGACTTGCATGGAGAAATTTGTCACAACCTTCAACCTTGGCTTAACCCAAGAGTTGGTCAATTAGGAACAGGGTTTATTAATTAACTATATTAAGGACAAGAGGGGCAAGTGATGGTATAAGCCTGGAGAGAGACCTGAGCGTAGATAGGTAAAGATGGAAGAGCTTCAACTCCATGTAGCTGTGTTCCAAACCTCCACACGTGTGCCCTGGCATACCCTACTCTGCTCCCATAGTAATACTAAATAGTTAGTTTGCAAACGAGCAGGAGCCAGCTCAGTTCTGATTTAGGTTCATAATCATTTAGACCTCAGAGTTTGAGATATGAAGGAGGGTGGTGTATTGGTATTAGGACTGAAAAAAAATCAGAATTACAGGGACACCTTTTTTTGTATAACGCACACATTTCTTCTGCCTTTCCTGCCTTTTTGGCCTTTCTGTCCTGTTGACCCAGTTGTAACTCATGAGGCTATTATTTTTTTTCTTTTTGGTTGGGTGGATGAAACAGAATATTTAAGAATCAGTGGACTTAAACAGTTTTAGGCACAGTCCAGGTTGAGAGTAGTTAACAAGATGCTTCTCAGTCCCATTGATGTATATTCATTATACGTGACCCCGGGTTACATAAAGAGATTTTTGTATGAATATATAATGTCCTTTGGGTATATTCTTGTCCCGTACCCCTCCCCTAAATAGTTTTGGTTCTACTTTAATATTATATTTGCATACATGATTTTACATATCTGTAAAAATTGGGAGCCAAAAATGAAAAGAAAAATGTGGCAGGTGTCTTCCTGAAACAAACTTAATTCACTTAATACAGTCAGGTCCAGATGTGTCCATTTTCCTGCAAATTATAGAAAATTGTTCTTTGTAACTAAAAAGAACTCCAGTCTTCATATTCAACACACTTTCTGAAGATGGTTTTACTTTCTGTTGACATTGCTAGGATCTAAGCTGACTCCAGCCCCTCTAACTTTGATACACCCCGACCGTCCTGTCAGGCCAGGGATGCAGCAGAGAAGACCCATTCCCAGACTCTCCCTCTAAGCACGCTTGCCAGCTGTGTCTTCGTGGACTGAAGCCGCGTGGTCTGGGCGCTTTGCTCATGAACAGCTGTGGGCTCTGTGGAGCCTCTGCCAGAGTGAGGTCAGGAGGAAGGCAGGCGTGCTACAGCTTCCCCAGCTCACAGCTCATCCTGGGAACAACACGTCTTGGGGGCCTGCTGAGGGTCACACTGCTGGTGTGTGGACCTCACTTTGATCAGCTAGGACCTGAGAGGAGTCCTACTGTGTGGGTTAGCTGTGAACTGTAAGTGCAGTTGTCTCTTTATAGACAGAGAGTTCTTCTTTCCAGTCTGAGAATAGATGAGCCTCCTACCTGGTCCTGAAAATCGGGAAGTCATCTGCCTCTCTCCTCACTTTCTTGGGGTTCTGTTTGTCTTCAGTGGCATAGAGATGTGGACGAGGACAGAGCAGGGGATAATGGGCTGTGTGGGCTGAAAGAGGATGGCACGGGCCAGGCTGCACATGTTTTAAATTAAGGTGGCTCACCATGATGATGCCTCCTTTGGGCTTCTAGAGTTTACCAATGAATAACAGAGTTTTAAACATGAACTCACAGGAATTTATTATTTTTCCATAGATCACAACTGCGTTTTTAGGAGCATTTTATTTCCCAGGTGAAATAGTTACCTGTCTCATTACTGTGATATTACCTGATAGAAGCATTTGGCTTGCAGTTTGAGGGTATACAGTTGCCGTATAGCATAGGTTAGCCTGAAAAATCAGTGTCCTCCTGCCCCTGAGTGCTGGGATTACAGGTATGCGTTACTATACCATGCCTGGCCTGAGCTGTACCGATGAGTCCCTCATGAATAACTGTCATGTAAGGTTATCCAGTCCTATGTAAGCATCTATTCTGTCATCCCAGAGGGGTTCCTTCCTCTCTTCCCCAGCGTGTGCTTCACCGTGTTCTTTGCACACATCATGGTAGGGAAGGCATGGCAGCAGCTGGTCATGTTCTATCTGCACTTAGGAATCAGAGTGATGAACGTCGGTGCTTAGCTTGCGTTTTCCTATTGAATTTAGTCTAGGACCCCAGGCCAGCGAATGATGTCACTTACATATAGGGTGGATCTTCCCACATCAATTAATCTCCTCTTGAAGTTCCAGCACATGCGCCCAGAAGGTTGTTTCTCAGGTGACTTGAAAACCTGTCATGTTTACAATTACACCACACCAACAGAGGATGGGTTTTGGCTAAGAGGAATTGCCCCATCTCTCCTCCCTACTAGCCAAGAATAGTAGTGTCCTCCACTGCTGTGCAGCAGGTGGTGTTGATGGTAAAATGAAAGTTTCTGGTGACAATACACGTGGGTAGACACTCCCCCCCCCCCAGCAACGCAGAAGTACACCTGTTTGCCAAATGCCCAGTTAAAATGGAGACAGTTACCAAGATAAGCACTTCCGGGAGAATTCTGTTTGTCTGGCATGGATTTGAAGATTAGTGTCCACTTATATTTTCTACTCACTAGCAAACTCCCGGCTTCTGGGCCGGGAATGGTTTACAAAGGCACAGACTTCGTCCTGACAGCGTCCACTGTTGGGGAAACACAGACATTTTAGATGACTGTAAAAACAACTCCTAAGCCAACTTCCCGGGTTACCGCCCACCGCCTGGTTTATTTTCTCTGTAGCACTTCCTGTGAAGTGATGGACCCAGTCCTTGCTTGTGTCTCATCAGAACTCCCCAGTCTGCCCCTTGGCCATCAGTTGTGTGACTGTGTGCTGCCCAGAGGGTGTGAAAGGAGCTTTCTCCAGCCCGGGTGCTCTCTGGGGCTGTCTACAGCCCTGCAGCCTCCAGGGTCTGTGCGTAGGCCAACTGAGGCAGCCAGAGCTGTTCTCAAACCTAATTACCCAATTTTCTGGTTACAAGGTGGATCATTGTGTCCCACCTAGGAGGTTCCGATCCAGCAGGCCTACTACATGGTCAGAGAATTTCTAGTAATATCTAGGTCATGGTGATGCTGCTGTCCCTCGGATCACACAGAAAATCCATAGAGTAGGGCCTCGGTGTGCTCCACTGTTTCTGGTGGGTGGGTTGAGATGGCTCAGAAGCTATGCAGTGTCTCCATGAGGGAGAGTGGGACCTGAAAGGGGCCCCAACAGTGGGCCTGGAAAGAAAGAGACTTCACACTCAGGTGACAGCAGAATTCCTAGGCTTGGGGAGAGGAGTAAAAGGAGCCCAGCCCTTAGGAAAGGAATGTGAAGAACACAGTGAGACAGTGGGACAGAGGCCTGGGAGGGGAAGAAGGTCCTTTGGGACAAGAGAAAGTAGATGCTTAGGCAGCACTGGAGGATTTTACATGAATGTGAAAGAGGCTAAAGTTAGCAGTGTGACTCAGAGCTCAGGCAGGGCCTGGCGTGATGCCACTTACCTGTAATCCCAGCACTCAGAGGCAGAGGCGGGAGGGTGATAAGTTTCAGGCCGGTCTTGGCTATATAGTAAGACATATCTCAAAATGTGGAGTTATCAGCAATAACAGAAAACTCTAGGAGATAATTTTGAACCAGAGATATAGATTTCGGTGTCTTCAAGACTGCGGTTTAAGCTGGCACTGTGGGACTAGATAGGCCTGATGAAGAGCAGCTCAGAAGAGCAGAAGTATGTGCTGTTCAGAAGAAGCCAAGAACTGGGCTGGAGAGATGGCTCAGTGGGTAGGGATACTTGTTGTGCAAGCATGAAGACCTGAGTTCAGATCAGCATCCACACAAAACGGTAGCCGTGACTGTGTGTGTGCCTGTAAGCCAGCACTGTCTAGGATAGAGGCAGGAGGATTGCTGAGGCTTGCTGGTTGCCAGCCTAGCTCAGGGCTCCATGAGAGACCCTGTCTCAAAGGAATAAGACCAGATGCCATCCTTTGGATTCCTCATGAATATGCACGGATGTGTGTACTCTCTCTCACACACCTGTGCATACACCACACACACACACACACACACACAGGGAAAAATGTGAGTCAAGAACACTTTCTCCTGGGGGTCTTTAACTGTTGTGTTGTCTCAGAATCACTGTGACTAGTTTCTAAGGATGCCGTGTCCAGGGACACAGACTCACTGACCTGTCTTCTGTCTTTGCAGTTCTGTACAGAGCTAAACCAGCCGATCCTGCCCAACATCCGAAAGTGGAAGGGGTCCCGAGGATGCTGGCGGTCTGTTGTTGCTGAGAAGCCTTCGAGTCAGCTCCAGAAGGTACCTGCCTTGCATAACTGCCCTGTGTGTTTTTGTACTTAAACACAATATTTCCCACAAATCAAAGGCAATTTATATTTTGGGGGGAGTGAAGGTAGAGGTTGCCATCCAGTGTCTTCCTCCATTGCTCTCTGTCTTTCATTTTCTTGAGACAAGATCTCTCAATGAACTGGAAGCTCACAGATCAGACTGGGTAGTCAGTGAGCTTCAGGGATCCACTGTCTCTGCCTTCCCCCCCAACACTAGGGTTACAGGCACAGGCCACTGCATCCAGCTTTTTAGGTGGGTTCTGGGCTCCCTGTGCTTGGGTAACAGGAACTTTACTGACTGAGCCATTTCCCTAACCTAGGTTCTTATATTTTTAAGAATATTTCTTATAATTACTTGAGTTGAAAAACATTTTTATGATTTTTGCACAAATGCAGATGTTTTTAAGGTTCTACTATACCTCTTCAGCTACAACATTATGAATTGTATTTACATAATGGATACTTGTAATTTGGGCTCTTAAATTGTCAATGGAGACTAAATTAAAGTTATCTGTCCATTTATTCATATTGACTGTAAGCCCCTCCTCTTTTCAGTGACCACAGAAATCTGCGTGTCGCTTCTTTCCCTGGGTTTGTTGTTTAGGAGTGGGAACACCCTCACAGTGGACAGTGAGTGCACAGTGGGCTGAAAGGAGCTCATGCAGGCTGCATCTGGCTTTCAGAACGTAGCCCAGGGTCCTTCCTTTCAGTCCACACAAAAAGCAATGCCACATTGCTTTTATTATTATTATTATTATAGCATTTCACATGGATATCAGTGTGTAAAAATTCATGTGACTCTTAGAGTCCATTCATCTTTATTCACTCATTCATTCAGAAAACCATTCATGAGGGGTTATTTGTGTATGTGTGAGGAAAACCAGACCAGCAGACCAGCCCTATCTGTTACCTCTCTTTTCAAAAACTGCTGGATACCACAGCTTCTTTCACCAAGTTACAGTCATTTAGTGGAACGAGTCAGCTCACGTTGCTTTAGGAGGGGAGCCAAGGTCATCAGAGTATGGTCACTGAGGGCTCTTGGCCTTAGTTGTGTCATCTGTACCATGTCATCTGTAGCCTCTGCCCTAGCTCACAGGGCAGCCCCAGTATAGGAGGAAACAGTGAGTGCTGGGGTACTTCAGTATCGGAGCACAGACCAGGGCTGCAGCCATGTCTAGTCCTGGCCACTTGTTATCATGGAGTATTATGAGTTCAGTGGGTCAGAGCCACCCAGATTAATGGCATGTGTGGTTTGCTTAATTTTGAAAATGCATAGATCCAAGAATTAATTTTTAATGCAATGTGAGTCAAACATCATATATCCATGGCCATCTACAGTTTATATGCTGACCAGCTGTTGTGTCTCTGAGTCCTGGAGTCATATCCAGGTACCAACTGGAGGGCCAGTTTCCAATGAGAAAGCAGAGAAATGTGGGAAGAAATTATTTTCCCCAAAGCAGGCCCCTGTGATTGGAAGTGGCAATCTACCCTGAGTCCAGTGAACTATCTCTGGCATAAGCGCTTTTCTATGGCTATGTCCATCCTGGCATAATATGACCTAGATCATATTTGGGACCCATGCCTGTGAGGAGGTCAGAAGGAAGATGTGTAGGGATGAGAAAGGTCCAGAGAAGCTGGGCGTGTGTTAATCGGGCCTGAGGGGGTGCATCAGAAGGGAGTCATCTCAGGAAACCTCCTCCTCCCGTGTCCTGGAGGATTCTAGGGCTGGGGTGGATTTTAGGCAGATGGCGTGAGTGATGCCCTGGAACTTCTCCTCGGAGAACAATAAACAGAGCAACAGCCTCAACTCCAGAGCCTGTGGCTTCATTCTCTCTCTCTTCATGAGCCCTAGACACCCTGCAGGGCTTGCCTGGGTCCCACGGTTCCTGGACACAGCTGGACTGAGACCAAGGTGTGACCATGCTTAAACTAGTGCCTGCTTTAATGGTGGGCAAGGGGATCTTGCACAGCATAAAAGGCTCACATTCGTGTCCCCCCTATTTCTGTCCTGAACACACCTGTTCAAGGGTACCTGTCAGATGTCCGTCTGGGATCTGACTTGACGTTGTATGTGTGACAGCAACTGTTCAGAGGTGGCCAGGGTTACTTCAACAAAGAGGAGCAGTGACAAGTGCTCCTGGCCTGGTAGCCTGGTGGCCTGCTGATCTGTCCCTGGTACCACACACTTAGGAATGACCTGGTGGCTAGCAGTGGCTCAGATGGAGTAAACAGACCGAAGCTTTTCTTGTTCTGCAAGCTCCCAGAGGCAGGGGAAGAAGGAGGCAGCATGGAAGCTACTTCTCTGATTCCTAGAGCCAGAAGGTGTCCCAGAACTGTGCCCACTGCATCCTAGGTTTGCCTGCCCCTCAGGGTCTTATCTTTGAACCCTCACATTGGCACTTACGCTGTGGGGCTTTAGGGAAGTTACTCAGTCTCTCTGAGTAGCAGTGGCCTCATCTGTCAAATGGAGATGTAGGCTGTTGCCTTGTGGCATATGAGGGTTTAAAAAGTGACTCTGGGCCTGTTCTATGCTCCCCATACCTCCTGCCAGAGGGAGGAGATGGGCAGCCTTGGCCATGAGTAAGACTCTGCATGGGCATGGGTGCTGGGTGCCCTGTGGCTAACACCCTGTGTGAGTGACCTTGAGAAGCAGAGGGTGCATCAGAAGGGAGTCATCTTCATCCCTGTGTGTGTTTGGTCTCTGCTCTTCTCTCTGCTGTGTGGCTCTTGTACCAAGACCATGTTTCCATCTACACTGCAGGGCCCCTGCTTCTCTGGATTCCTGTGGGACACAGCAGCCGGTGTGGAACTGAGGGACATCTCCGGGCAGGAGAACTCACCCAACAACGGTCATGGGAAGGATGTGGGTCCGAGCCCATTCCTCGCGAGATTCAAGGTACTTGATTCTGTCATTTCTGAAATCTAGTCCCTTCAAAAGGGGAAGTCTTTGTGACACTGGGACCCAGAGAAGTCACATCTTCTCACTTGATTTGTTTTCTCTTAGAGGAGGATCAGTGCCTATTCTGGAGGCTCCCCCAGCAGGGGACCTTCTACAGGATAGTAGTGAAGGGATTTTGTTTTTATATTTATTTATTATGTATACAATATTCTGTTTGTATGTCTGCAGGCCAGAAGAGGGCACCAGACCTCATTACAGATGGTTGTGAGCCACCATGTGGTTGCTGGGAATTGAACTCAGGACCTTTGGAAGAGCAGGCAATGCTCTTAACCACTGAGCCATCTCTCCAGCCCCTAGTGAAGGGATTTTTGAGGGACTTTTAACCCCAGAAAGATCTAACCGTGATAAGAAGGAAGACAGTCGTCTGGAAGGAGTGGTACACCTTTGTTGTCTCTGCAGACCATCCTAGGCAGTGTAACAAAGCTCCTCACAAACAGGTCGATAGATTGATAGACAGACAGCAGACAAACAGACGGACAGACAGACAGAAGAGAAGGAAGAAAAGTAGAAAACTAATTCATATGGCTGTTCCCAAACGTGATGTACAGCAGAATCACCTTTCTTAAGATCAGGCATTCTCAAGCTTTGCCCTTCTGGGATAGGGCCCAGGCCATTTTCAGAAGTGTGTGCAGTGGTCCTACCTGCCTGATACTAGTTAGT
>NC_022012.1:19770786-19805088 GCF_000317375.1 Microtus ochrogaster
GCAGTGGTGCTACCTTCCTGGTACTAGTTAGTGTATACAGTGTCCCTACCTGCCTGGTACTAGTTAGTGTGTGCAATGGTGCTGTTCTAAGGAGCCCCACTTTTTCAGCTGCCCCTCAGGTCTCATTGTTTAGATGACAGAAAGAAGGGGCCCATTAGAGCTTAGAAGGAGTTCTGGGCTTACGGACACCTGTCACTGGCATTTCCAGCCATATCCTTGCCCGTGAAGGAGCCCTGTCAGCTGTGTCTGAGAACAGCTAGGCAGGTAGATCTGAGTGCCATCCTGTTGTGGCCTGCATGCCTCTGGGGAGAGTTCTGAATAGCAACATGCTTTGATGCTGGACAACACACGAGAGGAAGCCAGAGGTCACTACAGAGGCAATGAACCTCATCACTACTTAGCTGTGAATTCCAAGTCAGACAGCTTGATCCTTTGCAAGAGCCCAGGAAGCCCGTTCTCTACTAGGCATTGAGAGTCTTTCTTTCCCTTGCTCCCCAGCAACTCTAAGCTCAGCACCATTTAGCTCTAGCAGGGGGTGGGGCTTGGGGACAGCCTGTGGCATGGGATGTATAAGCCCATGCGTCATCTCTCACATTTATAGCTGCAGAGGTTATGGGATTGGTGTATGCTCACACGCAGATGTGTCTGTTGTGGTACTCAATGGCTCCTTCCATCCCTCTTCCTGCTATATCGACAAGGTTCTTTCTGCACCTGTGGTTCTGATACATGAGTTGGCCAGGACTGTCTTTAAACCTAACACCACACTTAAGTGCTAATTGTTCTGACCCTGGTTTACTGAATCAGCACTCACAACCAGCTCAAGTAGCTAAAAGGCAAGCTGGTATATATTTTTTGGTACTATTATTATTTTTTGAGAAAGAGTCTCCCTGTGTGGCCTGCATAGTGGCCTCCCAATTCTGCCCCCTCAGCTTCCCAAGTGCTGGTATACAGAGTGAGCTACCATGCCCAGCACCTCACAAAAACAACTTGGAAAACACTGCTTTTAAGTTAACATGAAAAGGCAAAGTATTTTTATTTTTTAATTAATTGATTTATTTTTAACTTTATTTCATGTACTTTGGGCTTTTGCCTGTATGTATGTCTGTGTGAAGGTGTCCGATCTCCTGGAACTGGAGTTGCAGACAATTGTGAGCTGCCACGTGGGTGCTGGGAATTGTCTGTATGTCTGTGTGAAGGTGTCTGATCTCCTGGAACTGGAGTTACAGACAATTGTGAGCTGCCACTTGGGTCCTCTGAATTGAATTTGGGTCCTCTGGAAGAGCAGCCAGTAGTCCTAACCCCTCAACCATTTCTTCAGCCCCAGTAAATTATTTTTAAAAGGCTAATAAAAACTATACTAACTGTGACATCAGGAGTGATGGTTTCAAGTCATGTGAAGCAGTCACCCAGGCCAGCCCTTGACTTCTTCTTCTTCAAATCCTGAATCAAGGAAGACCAATGGTGCGGGGCACACAGAGAGCGTATCCTTCCAGGCCAAGTCTTAAGGTGTTTCTCTGGCAGTGGCAATAGCAGTTGTAGAGCCCTGGGTGTGATGATGGTGAACTGGGGGCGCATCTATAAGACAAGACCAGCCCTCTGCACTTCTTGGGGTCCCTACACTCATTCTTTCTCAGAAGTGTTTAGTGTTTGTTGCCATGGCAGTTGCAGTGGCAGAATTGCTAAACCCAGAGCAGCTGAGCAATGTCACGATCACCCAGAAGATAAACTGCCCTTATATGTACACACTTGAAGACCACAAGGGCCACCTTGGGGCCCAGTCTCTGGGTTTATCTTCTGCCCAGAATTAGTGAAGTTTGGTTTTCACGGAGGAAATCAGGTTAAAGTGGATGTTAGCACACAGTTGGTTCCAAAGGAACCAAGAGGACTGGGTGGGGGAACGTCAGGCTAGTCTTGTGGATAACAGCCTTGGATCTGTAACGTTTAGATGCTAGAGACACCTCCTTCTTGCATGCGATTGCTCAAAAGGTTTACAAAAAAACAGAACAATTCTAGATATGCAAAGATTTTTAGATCTGAAGGAACAGAGGTAGCAGGCTGGAAGGGTGTTAGTGCTGGGTTTTAGAGAACAGGAATTTAAAATGAAGTACCTCGGGTTGCCTCCTCTGCGTGCGAGCTAGCTTTGCTTCTGTTTATCATTGTCGACTGTGTGCGTGGAGCTATTTGTGAATCGGGTGTAAAAGATAAAAGAAACATGAATAAGCTTTTTCCTTTTGCTGCGTTTCCTGCTATCTAGGTGGGAAATAACGACCTGACCCTGGTGAACCTTCAGCTGACAGCCCTGGCCCTCCCAGGAGCTGAGAATCCAGGCAAGAATCAAGGCGATGGCCACCGGTTGTTGAACTTTGCACTAACTCTGCAGGAAACTCTGAAAGGTAGGGGTTCTCTTTCTCTGTGACTGGGCAACACTTTAGGGCAGGCAGTGGTACCTCTTTCCAGACATCTCTCTGGCCTCTTAGCCCAGCCACTTGCCAGCAGTCATGGACTCAGGGGCAAACACACTCCCTGCTCTCGTGGAGCCTGACTGACCTTTCCGCATAAGCCACCTTTGTGTTGAGGGCCTCTCCAGCGGGTGTCAGATTGTCAGCAATGTGGTCTCTCAGCCTCTTGGATAAAGAGAACTGGAGGAGCAAATGTAAGTGGTGATATTCCTCCCCTGTGACAACACATTCTGGTCTACTCCTCTGGGGGCACCACCTGTAGATCTGCACAAGCTCTTGTGAAAGAGGAACAGGAGGTGGGGAGGTGAAAGAATCGCATCTGGAGACCTTGAGATGCCTCCCGTATTCTTGAGTCTTGACTGTTCCCCTAGCTTCCGAGACTTCTTGCCATCAACTTGTCCCATCACAGTGGGAGACTCGGTAAATATTTAGCTACAGACATGTTTCTGTCCCGTTATAACCTGCATTTTAAAACAGACATAAAACTTGCCATTATGATGATGGGTAAGTGTGCAGTTCAGTGCATTCACACCACTGTGCATCTGTCACCACCTCGCATCTCCAGAACACGGTCATTTTCCTTCAGAAACTGGCCCCACTGAATCCTGATCATACTCTTTCCGCGTGTGCGAATTTGACATGCTTCGTATAAGGACATGATATTTTGTTCCCTTTATCTGGTTTTTCTCACTTAGCTTATATTTTCCAGATTAGTGTGTTGTATTGTGTGGTAGGCGTTCCATCCTTTTGTGGCTAGATAATATTCTCTTGTCCATGTGTGCCACGTTTTCTTGTTTATGCACACATCTGTTGGTAGGCTCTTCGTTGCTTCTGCTTTTGTGCACTGTGACTATGAAGGTGCAGGTGTATGTTTTAAGTCAGGACCTGCTCTGATTATATTCTACTTAGATGATGACTCTTGGGGCTGAGAAACAATTGAACAAACAGTTCAAACTAAGGCACCCCATCCAACAAGTAGTGGTGTGGGAAACTCTTCACTCACAGCTACTCTCTCACCTATTCCAAGGATGGCTTGAGACTGTGCATATCGGCAGACATTTCTATTCGTCTCTGTCTCAGAGATGCAAGAAAGAAAGATGCTTGTTCATAATTTTTCCGATTTGCCCCCTGGCTTCAGGGAAAACTCAGGACTTGGTCAGGGAATTTCAGGCAGGCTCCACATTGCCAAGGGACTGCTGACTGACCCACAGCGTGACTCAGCTCTAACACATCCAGGTAGGGACAGTGACTCATACCCCCCACGTCCCTATTTGTCATTAATACCAAGTTAAATGTTAACTGGTGACCCAGCAAATTCAGGAAGTCCTCCAGCCCGCAGCAAAGGAAAATCGATGAGCTCGGGGTTCTGTTCAAAGGGAGATAAAGCCTTTCCACAGAAAGAAAGAGCAGCTGATTTGCAAACTCCAGGCCTTTCTGCCTTTGTCTAGAATGTGAATCCCACTTGGCACCAGGGATCCCATGCTTGTCCTTTTCCAGAACTAGCTTTCAAGCTAAGAGGCCTTGAGGACAGGGTCTCCTAGTGTGCCTGCTCACACATCTGGAGGAGTGCACCTCAAGCGGAGAGCCGTTTCACTTATTGTTACTGGCCCTTTCTAAGTCAGGACTCTCTGGGGCAATTGGCCCAGCACTTTCTCCCCTCCTAGGAACTCAGGGAATGGTGACTAGGGAGCCCACCCAGGCATGCGACTGAGAGGAGAAT
This sequence comes from Microtus ochrogaster, assembly GCF_000317375.1. Lineage (NCBI taxonomy): Eukaryota > Metazoa > Chordata > Mammalia > Rodentia > Cricetidae > Microtus > Microtus ochrogaster. Next base: position 19,774,966 of record NC_022012.1, read on the forward strand.
TTGGGCTTCTGTGGCTGCACGTTCTCAGGGGCAGAGCTGCTGCCTTGTCACCTCTGACACACATTTAGCTAGAAGAACAAGTTCTGAGAAATATGGATGTGCCCATTCAAAAGGAGCCTTTGTGTTCATGTGCGAAACTACACAGAGCTGGCTGCTCGACCCCGACACCAGCCTTCCTCCCACTCGCTGAGTTGCGTTTTCCCACCAATACTCAGGTCTGCACCCCACTGAAAGCCTTCTTCATTTATATGGAATTGTGTGCCTCGGTCTCCCAGAATGCTGGGTTTCCCTACCCAGTCCATGTGGTAGCTTTTGCCTTTATTCAGAGGTCTTCCTCCTACCACACTCGGTTCATTGTCTTGTGGGCAACAGGCCCTGGTCTGAGTTCTTCGTGTGTTAGGATGAACAGCAGCCCTGGACCTCTTCCTCCCTCCTCTTTGTGAAAAACTCTAGGTTTGAGGGCCACCTCCATGACTTTGGGCAAATTTTTCAGTTTTCAGAGTCTGAGCTTTCTACGTGCAAAGAAGAGAAGGTGGTCTCGCCTGTCTCATGGCAACTGTGGCACTTAGATGATTTGCTATCCAAGGAGTGGTCAGGGAGGGCTTGGTAACCCTGGTCACCAAGGGCTCATTGACCCTGGTCATGTATGGATTGTTATCAGCAATACTCTCAAGTTGGTTTTACTGTTAGAAACTGGCATTGATTTCCCCAAAGAGCCCGGGCTCACCCAGATTTGTACTGTGCATGCGATCTACATGAGAGGAAGTGGAGTCGCAGGAGAGACTTCTATGGAGTCCTGCTGGAGGAGGGCGTCATTTGCAGCGCACAGGTGCCCCCTGCTGGCCTTTGTGTCATTTCACTTTAGATGTCTTTCCCTTCAGCTATTAATACTGCATGCTCGTACCGAAGAAAAGGAATTTGCTGGAGGGCTGGGTATGCTATTTTGTTTATGGATTGCTTTCTCTAAAGTGCCTGTCACAGAGAATATCAGAAACCTCATTACCTACGGCCCGTGACCCCCCCTACAGTGAACTCCCCACAAGGGTCAGCCCTGTCCCTGGGAATCTGGCAGAGCCTGGCTGGTGGCCATTGTTCTTTCTGAATTCCTACGAACATTACGTGGGAAATACTTCATAATCATTCCATTTCCTGCAGGCTGTGAGAGAAACGTCTAAAATACTTCAAAGAGACAGCCCCTCCATTCGGCCCCTGCCCTCTCCCTTATACACAAGGAAGTCATTTCTGCTGCTGCTTCTCTGGGAGACCCTTGTTAGTGTGGCTCGGGGCAACAGGAAGGAGGCTCATACTGCTTGGAAGATCCTGTGCCAGGCATTCATGGGAACTTGGGTCTTCCACACCCAACAGCAACCATCAGGAAATGCTGAGAGGGTGGCAGTGCCCAGAGTCATCCAGCTGCTTTCTTCTAGGACAGGGATAGGAAGCAGTGTTCACTGAAATGCTACTCTGTAGAGTTGATCTGCTTAGCCACTCTGCTAGCCAGTGTGGGAAGCCGAGACAGGGCAATGCATATCCAAGGCCTGCCTGGATTACAGGGTGATCAAGGCCATCTTGGGCAACTTTGTTATTACTTTGTCTCAAAGTAATAAGCAAGGAGAGGACTAGATAGACTCCTTGCCTGGAGCATACTGTAGTCAATCTCCTGTATGTAAAACAGAAAGAAAGAGGAAACGAAACTGTGGTCCATGCTTATCATCCCAACTGTGGATAATCATGAGTTCTAGTCCATTCTGAACTACACAGCAAGACCCTGCAAAGAGAGAGGGGGGAGAGGGAGAGAGAGGAAGAGGGAGATAGAGAGAAGGAGAGGGAATTAAAACCAGAAATGTAGGTGAACATTTCCTTGGCATCATCGTCACTGTAGCAAGGTTTGAAATGCATCTCTATGTGACTGAGGGTCACTATTCTTTAATGATTGCAGAGTTTCTGCAATCAGCTAGTGAATCATTAGTACCAGAGGGGAGAAGAGTCTGCGCAGCACCGGCTCTTAGTTTCGAACACACCTTCAGGTCAGGGAGGTAGGGTTCCTTGAAGAACTGGCTAACTGTAGGGCTGGGCTAGAAGAGATACTGCAGCATTTTGGCAGGTCATGAAGAATGAATGCACTTGAACCAAAAACAACATGGGGAGAAAAACTAAAAGCTCCTTGCTGGAAAAAAACAAATGGAATAACAAAGTAAATAATCACAGTGCTGAATTATCACTCAAGGTTTAAAATAATTAATCAGGCATTCATGCTCATGTAAACAAACGCTTGGATGAATTGGTAAATTCGTGTGCAGATTTCTAAATAGTTTGTGTAGGTACCCCATCCTTGAGACCATGGAACACATCTTATTTCTCTGTGCGTAGAAAGAAGACCGACCAAATGGTTGAGTGATAATGCTTGCTGTTGGTGGGACTACAGAGAGACGTTCTGCACATTGCGGGGTTGACATGGGAATGGCCTCTGGCAATGAGGCTGGCAGCATCTGGAATATGAACAATGACCACACTTTTAACTGGTCCTCTGTACTAAGAACAGAAAGCAGCAACACATGCTTGGGTGAATTTCTCACGTCAGTGTTACTCACAGCAGTGAATTTCGGGGGAAATCTAAGAAATGGCCTAGAACAGGAGGATAGTAAACTGTGTGCATCGCCTTGGGCAGTGGATGCCCTGAGTTGCTCACTGAGTAAGGGGAAGACACCCAGCCTTTCCCCTGTTCTTTCATTGTTCTGACCTGATGCCCAGGTAGAGAAAACATACCTACCAATCAGAGAGTAGCAGCCACCTGCCTCTCTTGCGTGGAGGTCAGAATACAACTTACAGGAGTTGGTTCTGTCCTTCCACTATGTGACTTATGGACATTAAACTCAGGTCACGAGGCTTGACAGCAGGCAGCTTTAGCCCACATTTGGCTTCTTAAACCTTCATGCTGGAAGCATCCGGCTACTCCAGGATTTACCATACACCCCCAGAAACCGGACTGCTTCATTACCCCTAGCTCCCAAATACATTCCTCCCATGCCTATTGTCCAGACAGCTTCTGTGCATCCTCTAAGACCAGAGCTACCACCTGCCAGAAACCACCCTGGGTACCCTCCTTGTGCCACTTGCCCTCAGTACCTGTTTCTGGTTTTGAACCTACACTCGCTCCTGGCGGTCTCCTCCCCTGTCTGTCTCTTAGAGTCTGAGGTCCTAGAGGGCAGGTATTATGTTTCCTTCATCCCTGACTCCCACACAGGCAGACTCTGAGGAGGTGTTCAGTCAAGGTTTGCTGAACCTTGCTTAGATATCTGAGCAAGGCCTTTTCCCACTGTAAGTGAAGGGCCTGAAGACTCAATGGGGTGTTCCCCTCATTTTCAAATTATCCTATGCTTAAAATTAGTGGGTACACAAAAATAACAGGAGAATAAAAACTAGATCTGTGGCCCCAACCCTGAGTGGCCAAGCCAAGGTGTCCCCGTCCCCTCAAGTGGCCAGGGCCACTCTGAGATTTTGCTTCCTACCTGCTATTTACCTGTTGATTTTCTTTCTTCCATTCCCAGGAGAAAAGGATGTTGTTATTTTAGGGGATTTTGGCCAAGGGCCAGATAGCAGTGACTACGATATCCTAAGGAGAGAAAAATTCCACCACTTGGTCCCGGCTCACACCTTCACCAACATCAGCACCAGGAATCCCCAAGGCTCCAAATCAGTGGACAACATCTGGATCAGCAAAAGCTTAAAGAAAGTGTTCACAGGTAGGGGAAGTGTCCCCCGCATTCTGCCACCCCATGCCGTCTCTGTTCACTAGTGGGCTGTGGACCTATAAGCATCTGAGGTGACCAATACTGTCTTCCCTCTTCCCCAGATACTTACAGGGTTATGGTAAAAGAAACACTGTCATTGCTTGGTCAGAGACACATCCAAGAGGGAAGGGCAAGTGACAAGCAATAAGTAATTTAAAGGTAACCATTAGTTCGTGTAAGCACTTTACAGGGAAACCCGGCTGTAGTCACCTCTGAAGGCCATCGGGGTCATGATTCAGAGATGAACTGATAACTTACCTAGATGATAACTATGCTTAGTCATTCAATAAACACCGTCAACTATTCAAATGCTGTGGAATGAGGTATACTATATTTTCAGGGGCGAGGAGACATGTCACTGTTAGTGTTTCTGTCACTGTGACAAATATACCCAAGATAACCAGTGTATAAGGAAGAAAGGTTTACGGTGACTCCCAGTCTCAAAGGCTTCCATCCGTGGTCGCTGGGCACGGCTGCTTTTAGTCCTCTGGTGAGGTAGCACATTGTGGTTGAGATTTGTGTGCACTGGTGGAAGGTACCTGTGTCAGGAATCATGACTTCGAGCCATTCTTTCACCTGCCCCCTCCCCTCATCACCTCCTAAAGCAGCCAGAAAGGAAAGGAAAGAATCCAGGGAGGGGCTCGAGTTCAGTGGCTTAATTTTCCCCACCCCTCAAACTTCTGCCAGCTCCCACTACTCCCGTCGTCTGGGGACCAAGTCCACAACACATGAGCTTTATGGAACAGTTAGGAACGAAATCAGAACACATAGTATCACAGCAGGCTGGGAGAAAGGCTCAGAGCTCCACAAGGAACAGAGCATAGTGGATATGCCGCCATTCCTCAGACTGTGACCCCCAGAGCCGGGAGACAGCTAACTTATGGAAGAACGGTAGGTTCTTCAGTGGGAAAGGGTGCTGCTGCAGATGGAAGGGGCCATAGGGCCTTCAGAGGCTCAGAATGCCGAGCACCATCCCCTGACCTGCAGGGGGTGGGGTCTTTGATGACAGACAAGCATGGCCTTCTCAGCCTCTCCTGACACTTTGCAGAACCCCAGTGTAAGGCGTCTTGTACCTCAGTGAGGGACTTAAACAGGAAAAGAAGCAGTTCCTAGGTTCCACTGCAACGCGCACTACCACACAGTCAGGGCCCAGCTCCTTGGAATTTACAATTTTCAGTGTGGATGACTGTGTGGCCTGCACTTTCTTCTCTCTGGACACCGGTCTCCTACTGGGCTCCAGTGGGCATTGGCTGTCTGATCTGAGGCAGGATGTAGTTTACAGAGGTGCTTTGGAGGCCAGGGCCTACTAGATTCCCTGGAGGACTCTTGTAGGAAGCGTATCTATTAGGAATAGTGAATCTGAACCATCCTTTCCTCTGCTCCCACCCCCACCTCAAGGTGTGTAAGCTGAGGTATAGGGACAAGGTCCCCCACTACAGCTGTCAGATATGGTACCCAGGCCCTTCAGATCTTACATTAACCCTGACATCACGTATCACAGAGGACTGCAACAGTGCCTTGTAATTGTTTTGTTGTTTTCGTATATGATTCTAGCTCATGTATTTCTGTCTTTACTTCAAAGGTAGCATTGCTTTTCAGCAACTACTCTAAGTTTCTCTTTCCATTCTTTCTCTAGGAAGAAGTTGTCCCTCTAGACCCTCTTGAGTGATTGTTTGCTTTGTGAAGCAAGTCTTCAGTTGGCTCCGTCAAATACTCATTTGTTGTTAGCAGAGGAGTACTTACTTAGTATATGGGAGGCCCTAGATTTAATCCCTAGCACTGAAAAAAATTAATTAAAAATACTAATTCAACTCAGTTTATAATAAAAAAAAAAACAAGGGCATGATGTTGGGAGGGAGATGTATTTGGGGGATCAGTGGGTTTGGGGAGAGTGGGATAGATATGAATAAGACACATTGTATATATGCATAGAAATGTTATCAATAAGCTAAAATATTAACAAAAATAATGGTAAAAAAAAGTCACTTAGTTTTGTTTTCCATATTAGTGTCAGGTGTGAACAAGGAATAGGTCCTCCTGCACACTGTTTGACTAGACAAGGGGCCTGGTTTCTGAGTGTGTTCAATGCCTATGCGAGAAAACTGCCATCTTCTATGTTGTGTGAAGAGTAAGATAAAATTGGCCCTGGGCTTTCATTTGTGCAGGCCAGCTTACCAAGGAAGGCCACCAGGGCACCTCGACTTACAGAGGAGCAGGCTGATCAGCCCTTGTCCTAATTCTTGGTCTCCTCTCTCTCTCCAGGTCACTGGGCTGTTGTGAGAGAGGGTCTCACAAACCCATGGATTCCAGATAACTGGTCCTGGGGTGGAGTCGCTTCTGAGCACTGTCCTATCCTCGCTGAGCTGTATATGGAGAAGGACTGGAGCAAGAAGGAAGTCCCCAGGAATGGCAATGGAGTCACCTTAGAGCGAAGTGAGGCCAACATCAAGCACGAGCGATGATGACATCACCGCTTTCACCCTCTGACTCAGGAGGGCAAAGGAAGGAGCTTGGCACTACAGGGTGAGAAGATCTAGGGCCTTTGAGTCATCATTCTGAGGACCTTGGTCTGGTCCCTGGGCCACTGCCTACTTTGTGAATACTTTAGAACCTCTCCTGAGGGGAGCCTGTCAGGTGCTGGCTATTCCAGGCACCAGGGCGAAGCTGGCTGGAACGGCAACGTCTTGAGGCTGGGCAGCTGAGTTCTGGCTTGGGACAGGGGTGGCGTTGCCAGCTGCATTGCATGGTGGCATGAGAACAGCAACGGAGGTGGAGTGGAGGCGGGGCGATGGCTATCAGTTCTGTCTCACGGGGATGCCATGTTCTGCCTACCAGGTCCAGGAAGCTTTTAACTGTGATGAAAGCACTTCTCAAAGATTTTTAGTTTTGTTTTGAAAAAAAATAATTAATAAACATTATTCTGACTGGCTGCAGTAAGAGTATGGGCTGGGTGCCTTGCTCTGTCACTTTAATCCATCCTCCCTGTGGGCCATGGCCACCCACTCCCAAATGCCTTCTTCTACCCTGTCCCTTTATATCCCTACCTGAGACCCTACTTTGACATGCCAATCATCCTCATTATCTCCTCCCTCCCAGCTTCTCCTCATCTATACTTCATCAGATTTCCTGGGAGGGCCACTTAGCTTTAGTGTGGGACAAGAATCCTATCAGAAACACCCATTTCCTCCCACTTTCCACCGTGTCCTTAGTCAGAGCTTTTCCTCTGCTGATTCTGACCCGACCTTTGTATCAGCAGATTCTGCACTATAGAACCAGCAACCACAGAGGAAAACGTATCTTTAAATTGTGACTGTGCTGAACAAATACAGTTCCTTGTCATCATTCCCTAAATGATACAGCCTAACCATTTTATAGGATTTAAATTGTCTTGGAGGTCTTCATATTGTTTGGATGGTTTACCGTGTGAGAAGGTGTGAGAAGGCAATATGCAAATACTGTACCCCGTGTAAGGGACTTGAGTATCTTGAGACTTTGTGCTTGAGAAAAAAAGAGTCTGAGAACCAGTTCCCTATGGATATTAGGGAATGATTGCCGATTGAGGGTGTGCAGGAGGCTAAACGAGAATAAGGCAAGCAAGAATAAGTGAACTTCTCTGAGGCCCCCTTATTAAGTATTTACCTAATTATTCTTTATCAATAAAATCTTGGGGTTTTTATTGGGGTAAGAATCTGAATGATTAGAGGTGGCGGAGAAGCAACCAATGACCTTCTCTCTCTCCTGTTCCTTGATTCCAAAAGGCCAAGGCTCTCTCTAAGTCCCGCCCTACCACTTCCTGTGTCTCTCTTTCCTCAGTCCTTCAATGACTGATTTTGGTCAGCTCGTTCCTCTCTCTGATTCAGAGCAAACTTTATTGCCAGTCTCAAAAGCATCAGAATGCGGTCAGAATATCCCATAACACCCTTCTCTGAGCCTGAGCCTGTTTGCCTTACGTCGTACAACAGTTACAGTGACTCCAGGGTTATATTGCCCATTTCACAGCTCCTGACAGTTACTCAACTAGTAAGTAAATAAGTGGATTCAAACCCAGGATTCTCTGGATCTAAAACCCACTCACAATGTCAACTCTACACTTAACATGTATGTAAAGTAATAAAAATAAAGCATAAATCTTAGTCTTACATTCTCTAGGTCATTCCCATTTCCTGTGGACTAAGGGTGTATTATCTTTTCTACACCAAGTGCAGTGTGACCCAAGACCGAGAACCTGTCCCTGTCACTGAGCAGTTGTGTCTTTATTCCTGTCTTGTCAGCTTTGTCTGGAGACCTGTGAACAATGCGTGCTCACCACCAACAGGCCCAAGTCTAGCTTGGTGAATGAGGAACTTGAATTTACTTACAGGAGCATGGGGGACTTAGAAGCAGCTACACCACTGAAGAAAAGCCTTTATCTTTGAGGTTTTATGTGTCACCTCTGAGCGAGTCCCTTGTGCGCTGCCTTGTGTAGCTTGTGAACCCTCGCTAGGGAGTGCTCGTGTGTCCCATCTTGTGAGGGCCTTGCGTAAGCAATCATAGTGCTGTGATTTCAGAGTAGCATTGACCATGTCATGACTGTTAACCACAGGCTTGAAGTGATAGCCGCTGGCCTGCAGCCACATCATTGCTTTCTTTGCTTCTGACATCAGACCCCCAGGAGCAGGGCCCGCAGGCCATTGCTTTTATTCTAGGCCCTCTTGGTTTTGGTTCTGATTTGGACTTTTTTGTTCTGCTTTTTAAAAAATTAGTAACCTTCAATTTTAAGAGCTATTTTTGTGATATAGGAAAACTGACATAAAAGACAGTTTAATAGCATCCCCAATTTCTTATTGACATGATTTACATAGGGCAATTTGTTTCAATTGCTGTGCCAATGCTGACACATTACTAAAGTCCACTGTTCACCTTGGATCCACTCTGTTGTGCACCCCATGCCTATGACAAGCATACAGATTCTCCTCAATGTACTGTGAGATTATTCTCCAGTTAAGCTCCAGATATAACAGGTAGGAATAGCTGTCATCTTAGTTAGAGTCGTAAAACATCATAACCAAAAGCAACTTGGAGGAGAAAGGGTTTATTTCAGCATACTACTTTTAGGTCGTAGTCCTTCACTGAAAGAAGTCAGGCCTGGAACTCAAAAAAAAAATGGCGGGAACCTGGAGTCAGGAACTGGTGCAGACAGCATGGAAGAGGGCCACCTCCTGGCTTGCTCCTCATAGCTTGCTCAGCCTGCTTTTTTACAGTACCAGGACCACCAGCCCAGAGTGGCATGACCTACAATGGGCTAGGCCTGCCAGCCTCACTGAGAGGACTAGATGTGTATCACTGGCAACTCAAATTTCAAAGCATTGTTTCTGATACCAGAATGCAGGCCAAAGTCTAAAACATCCCAACAGACCAGGCTCAGGGACACATCCCAGAAAAACAGCCCAAGGCCTACAGTCCTGAAAGCAAGTAAGAAGCATAACACAGTGGGAAGAACAGAGTAAAGACCCGAAACCTGGTTCTCGAGCACTCACTGTGATCTCAACGCTCTGAAGGAAAGCAGGGAGGGTGGTGACTACACTTCCCCTGCAGCGGTCCCAATTGTCTTAGTCTGGCCGTGGTTTCCTTGGGCCCTTTCTCAGGGTCCCCATCCAGAGCTTTGTGCAGCACACTCTCTCTGTTGCCTGGCAGGAGTGGGAGCAGGAGTTGGTTCTTTGTCTTAAGATGTTTGTCTGCCAGGACTTTAGTTCTTGTGAGGCAAAGTAACCGGGGGGGGGACGGGGGGAACTGGAGGAGGAGATGCACTTGGTGTGAGGGAGAAGTGGGTGCTCCGGAGCTCGGAAGGAGGAGCTGAAGCGAGATGGGACTGCCATCAACTCCATCAGATCCCCATCAAGCCATCACATTTCAGCAGGAGGAAGCTGAAGGTAGAGCACCCCCTCCCATTTCTACCAAATGCGAATCATTCTTAGACCATCCTAAGTCAACCCCTAAGTCAAACGGTAAGTGGGACCATTTGTAACATGGCACATAGCACATTACAGCTTCACAAACAATACTTTTCCATGCTGTCTTAGGGTTTCTATTGCTGTAAGGAAACACCATGACCCAAAAGCATGTTGGGGGAGGAAAGGGTTAATTTGGCTTGCACTTCTACAGTGCTATTCATCATCATAATCATCGAAGGAGGTCAGGGCAGGAACTCACACAGGGCGGGATCCTGGAGGCAGGAGCTGATGCAGAGGCCATGGAGGGGTGCTGCTTACTGGCCTGCTTCCCATGGATTGCTCAGCCTGCTTTCTTATAGGACCCAGGACCACCAGCCCAGGGATGGTCTTCCCCCACCCCCATCAGTCACTAATTATGAAAACACCTTACAGTGGGATCTTAAGGAGGCATTTCTCAATTGAGGTTCCCTCCCTTCAGATAACTCTAGTTTGTGTCGAGGTGGCATAAGAGCAGCCAGCACACACACCTTGTAGCTTCACAGTTTTACCTTTGCCAGCTTCATAGATTTGGAATCATACAGAAAAGAAATTTTCAAAGTAACCTTTTCTCCCAGCCAAATGCATTTGACATTTTTTTCTTTCCTTCCTTTCTTTTTGGTGTGTGTGTGTGTGTGTGTGTGTGTGTGTGTGTGTGAGAGAGAGAGAGAGAGAGAGAGAGAGAGAGAGAGAGAGAGAGACTTGGAATTCTCTCTCCCTCCCTTCCTTCCTCTCTTTTCCCCTTCCTCTTCCTCTTCCATCTCCCTCCCCTTCTCTCTCTCTCTCTCTCTCTCTCTCTCTCATTACACTATATCCCCCAGTATAGAACTGATCTGCTTTCCCTTGAACTGACTCCTTCTAAGCCTTGTTCTCTCTGGTGTTCTCCCAGTTCAGCCTCAACTTTGTCTATAATTACACCATTTGGTTTCCTCCTGTCCTTCTGGTTATTTTCTTTCTGTGCCTTCCAGCACTGCCAAGAGAGTCAGAGAAGCCTACCTGTGAAGGATTTCAAGGGAGAAGCAAATGGGGGTCTTTGGACACTAACCCAAGTTTTTGGAAGTAAAGCTATTAGGTACTAGAGTAGCTCTTAAAGTCAGCAAGCACCCAGTGGAAGCCTCCAGAGTTTTCCAACTCCCCCATTATTGGTACATCTCAGTGGACTATGCTCTCCCTGCCTGTTATCGGGAGAGTGGAGCCAGCTTCACTTCTGTTAGGAGGCACTTTGCAGCCTGCAACCACAACCACGCTGCTGGCTCTAGTCAGAACTTATTCTGTCAAGAAACCAAGGAAGAATGACTAAGGACAATCAGATTCCCTTCTGGCCCCTGAGATGGTTCTCTCCCTAGGGATCCAAAGGAAAGCAAAAGCAATCGGTGCCCTTCAGACACACTTTTTTTGAGTTCCTTTGAATTGGGCCTGTTTCTCCTCTTGTGCATAGGCAGGGAAGGATGGAAAGACAGAAAACTACTGAGTCCCAGGCCAGGAAAGGAGCCCCCCTCTCTTTAATCTCATTGAAGCATCTTCAGTGAGAATCAAGGATTCCTGCACAATTAACATTTACTATGAAGGCTACCAACATAAAAGAAGTATTTAATAATTGAAATGTCAACATAGCAATAAGTCAGTTTTAAGATATGAGTGTGTATGACCTATGACCTTGAGTAGGGCCCTAACTCTCCTAAGTATTTTCTGAGAAGCTCAACAAAACTATTACCCTTTTTCTTAAAAAATGAAAATATCCTACCTGCCATGTTGCTCACGTAAGCATTCTACCAAGAATGAAGACAATCTAAGGAGATGCCTTTGCCTCTTTTACTGGGGGAAGGGGATTATTGGATTATTGAAACAATGGACTCTTCAGAATTGGAAATTCCCCAGAAATCTCATACCAGGAGGAGGAAAAGACTGAAGTCTGGTGCCAGCCCACTGGGAAGCTTTCCTCTTGGGAAACGATTTACAGGGCATGCCAGGTTGTGGAGATTGAAGTGGAGACAATAACAGGACCACACCTTAGCTGGGCCACCTTACTTGTGAATACCCCTTCCCCTCTACTTAAACCTCATGTTAGGACCCTGAAAATGCGCTAGGGTAAGAAAGATCACTAGACTTCTTTGTTCCTTTGTTCCCAGTGTTACCACATTATCTTCTTTTTTCTTTTTCTTTTCTTTTTTTCTTTTTTTGCTATCACTTTGCTTCTGTAAGAGGCCCATTGAAGGCAGTTGTCAAGCCCATGTGGTTAGGACTTCCAGGGCCCAGACTCTGACCTGAAAAACTCCAGTAACCATTTTGGTGAGCCAAGCAGGAGTCAAACCCACATATCCTACAACTCCGGCAATGCCTGCGTCCTTAGATGCTAAAGTTTTCCCTATTCATTTAATATTGTCAGCTATACCCCAGGAAGCCACCCTGTGATCTCATTTGAATCGCTTAGCAACACAATGAGCTGTAGAAACTACCCACATCCTAACTGTGATAAAGACAACAAAGTACAAATCCCTTTGAGATGTCTGCACCCACGCTCTTGGGTGTGTCTTCCTTGTCTTCTGAGTGCAGCTCTTGCTATCAGCGTCTGGTCATAACCTGTTAAGAACACACCCAATAAGCTCCTGCGTCTACTTGCCTTCTGCTTGCTTGGTTTGAAATGCTTTTCTGTGGCAAAGCCAAGATCTGCTATTACCTGAGTGGTGCTTCCTAAGTGATGGCAGGACTTGATTTGCAACCGGAACCCTGAAGGAGTACGGACATGAACACCAGATGCAGCTCAGCCTAAGAGAACAGCTATGAGGATTGGATGAGCATCTGTAATCTGATTCTAAGGAAAGACCCCCATAGGGTGCTTTCAAGGGTGACACAGAATTCTGAGAGATCTGAGAATGAACCATGTGTTTATGCCCAGTGTAAATTTAACACTCCAGTTTGGTCCTGCCCTGTTCTTTTTCTCCTGACTCTTTTTCATTTTCTCACCCAAAAGAACATAGACTGTCCTGGTTTGCGTGTTGTCTGTGTCTCAGACGCCTTAGAGGTGGGCTACCTTATTATATCCAATAGCATTTATTTACCCCTTATTCAGGCCACCTTTAACCACCACCCCCTACTCCTGCAGTTCTCCTCCCTACCCATATTCCATCCCTCTGCTTTCTGTCAACACTCATCACAAGTCTTACTCTGCTTGCTTCTTTGCTTTTTCTCTGCAAACATACGGTAACTAATATGCTGGTTACAGTCCATGCCCTGTTGCCCTTTAAAGTAATTGCTGCTTAAGAGAAAACAGTGTTTTAGTTTACTTCCTGTGATTTCACAGTGGGCCTATTCCTTGGTGGTTACTGCTGCTGCAGAGGACAGTCTATTCTCAAGGGAGTACTGGAAACCCATTATCCCAAACACAGGTCTAACAGAAGAAAATGACACCTCACCTTACTATACAGCAAGTACTTCCCTTAGAAAGAAGAAAAGTGATTTAAGTTAAAAAAAAAAAAACAGAAACAAAAACTCCACCAACCTATGGTTTAAGTTCAGATATGTGAGTCCCAGTGCAAAATGCAAACAGCATGAAAAATCAGTGTAAGTCTTCTTCAAAAAAGAGGTCATCAGGGTCCCTCTTGGTGAAACTGAACCAATAAAAAGATTATTGTAATAAAAAAAATCACCACATCCATAGCAATGGTCATCAATGAGTCCCTTAGGGGAAACGCCAGGCAGAGTTCAAACTAAATGATAACTATAACGGGAAATCAAGCATGCAAGCAAACTTCAGTGACTTCCAAGAGAACACATGGCTGAATGAAATAAGGCATTCAGCACAGCATAGAAAAGTGGAATTCAATAAAGACACAGAAATACTGAGGGAAAACACAAAGGGCAGGGGAAAATTCAGTAAGTCAAGTGAAAAGCTCAGTAGGAAGCCCCATTGTAGAATAGAAAAGGAAGTTGTCAGGACAGGGATCGAAGACAAAGTGGAGTATTATAACGTTCAGTCAAGGACAAAGAGAAAAGAATCAAAATGTTTAAACCACATATAAGACTAGGCATACTGTCAAAAGACCAAAGGTGTGATTTAGGGGCCGAGTAATAGTAGTAGTAGGATGGAGAGGAAGAAGAGGAGGAGAATAATTTTATATTAAATTTATGGAAACTATTTTCAATAAAGAGTACCAGAGAAATTCAAGCCCAAAGAAAGATACTTTTAGAATCAAGATACACGTATATAAAACACTGAATAGAACATAAAACAAACATTTGTAATCATAGTTAAAATGCTAAGTATACAGAAGGTATACTGAAAGCTGAAAGCAATACCACATAGAGAGGCAGGCCCACCAGGATAAAAGGTAACTTTTCAGTAGAGACTTTAGAACCAGAAGTGTGCTGGTGTAAGCCTTTAGTCCCAGCTCAGAAGGCAAGGGAAAGTAGATCACCTTGAGTTCCAGGCCAGCCTAGTTGACATGTTGAGTTCACAGCGAGACCTCGTCTCCTATAGTACTATAACCAACAAAATAGTCATAACTAAAGGACAAATAAAAATTTACCATACTTAAAGATAGATAAGAGGATCTGTAATTCCTACAGTAGCTCCAGAGAAGATACTGGAAGGAATTATTCAAACTAAACAGAAAGATAAACACAGTGAAGAGGCTGCAGGATAGAATAAATGAGTAGAATAGTAGTTAATCCAATGGAAACTAAGAAAACACCAGAAAACAGAAATAATATAATTAGAAGAATTAAAAACACCATTTAATAATAACTAATCACCAATGGTCTCAATTTTCCCAATGAAAAGACACTTACAAGCAAATTGTATTAAAATAAAGGCTCCATCTACCAATTGTCTCCATGATACACATTTCGCCATCAAAGACAGACACTGTGTAGGGTGAGAGGCTGGAAAAGAGAGTTCTAAGCAAATGGAATAAGGAAGCAAGCAGACATTGCTGATCTAAAAGGAACTTCAAACCAAAATTAGAAGACATAAGGAAGGCCACTTCATACCAATTGATGAACTAATCCATCAAGAGGGCATTATAATTCCAAACATCCACATTCCAAACAGGAATGCATCTAATTTCATAAAATAAATATAACTAGATGTAAAGTAACAGATAACCAAGCACAATAATAGTGGGTGACTTCAACATCCTTCACTCACCAATTGGCAGATCATCTCACACAGAAAGTAAACAGAAAAACATATGTATTAAATGACATCATAGGTTAACCAGACTTAAAAGAACAGTCTGTTCAAACAGTGCATAATGTACATTGATATTTATTCTTTTCGGCTTATGAAATATTAATAAAGTATATCCTATATTAGCACAAAATAGGTCTCAGTTAATATAGGAAAACAAATAATATCTCATTCTATCTTACCACAGTGAAGAGATTACTAACAAAAAAAGGACTACAGGATATACATGAGCTCATGGAGATTAAACAACACATTGCTGAATGATGAATATGTCATTGATGGTATCAAGAAGGAAATTTAAAAATTTTTTGAATCAAGTGAAAATATACAACATTATGGCACACATTGAAAGCAGGCCTAAACAGGAAATTCATACATAGATATACCTCCATAAAAAATAGAACAATCTCAAATAAATAGCTTAGTGATGCAAGCTAGGGCTTTGGACAAACAACAAGCCAAAATACAATAGATGGAAAGAAAGAAATAAGATCAGTGTAGATAATGAAATGGAAATGAAAAAGAATTGCAAGGATTCAATAAAATGAAGAGCCGGTTCTTTGATGAGCAGGTATGGTTATAGTGGGATATGGATTCCTTTAGGTATATACTCAAGAGTGGTACAGCTGTGTGTGTGGTGGATCTAGTTTCAGGGTTTGAGGAACCTCCACGTGAATTTTCATAGTTGCTGCACCAGTTTGCATTCCCACCATCAGTGAATAAGTGTTCCTTTGCCCCACATCCATTCCAGTCTTTGTCATCAACATCATCATCATTATCTTAGTCATGGTTGGGATTAAATTTTGAAGTAGATTTAATTTGAATTTCCCTGGTGGGCCAAAGGTATTGAAAACCCTTTTCCTTCACTATTTGTATTTTATCTTTTGAGAACTTTCTGTGTATTTACATGCCCCATTTTTTAAAATTGTATTGTTTGTTTTCTTGATATTTAAGTTTTTTTGCATATTCTAGATACTAACCCTTTGTCTGCGGTATCTAGTAAAGTTTATCTCTCCATTCTGTGGGCTGCATCTTCACTCAAACAACGATGTCTTCAGCTGTGCAGGAACTTTTCAGTTTTGTGAGCTTCCCTTTATTAATTGTTGATCTTCACACTTATACTATTAGGGTTCTGTTCATCAACTTATGAATGGATAATGATTTATTTATAAACAATGGAATATTATTTAGCTATGAATAAAAATATAAAATTTATAGGTAAATGGATGATCTGGACTCATCTCGGATAGCCTTCTGTTTGCCACAGTCATGGGGATCTTGTGACTAGGCAGGGGGTCCTGGGGCAGGTTGTGGGAGCTCCATAGCCCAGGCTGCAGAAGGGGAGGCTCCATGGTGGGTGTAGGCTGGCAGGCCTGGGACTGGCCCTATTCGGTAATGTCATCTAGTTCTGAAGAACCTGCTCCTTCATGTGCTCCAGTAGCTCATAGATGGAGTAGATGTTGGGCTGCACCGACTCAAAACGCTGGATTCAGGACCCAGAAGACAACTGAGTTTGTTCGTCCTGGGCCAGCATCCATCTGCATAGATTTTCCAGTTCAGTGTCTGCCACCATAGATCACTTTTTTAAAGCCACAAAAAGGCATATGTTTACAAAGTGAATAGCGTGTTGTTGAGCACTAAGGAGCATGTCTTTATAAAACACTCGTGTTGATGATGCAAGATGCACCAAACACTGAGGAGTCTCATGGAAGCAAAGAAGAGAACACCTGGTCAGGGAGCTGGAAACCTTCACTGTTCAGACCCCAGCATGCTGCCTGTCAGTAGTGAGTACAATACTTAGAAGACCTGAGGAATGCATCCTTATAAAACAATTAATGCATGCTTCTGTTGCATGAAAGATGCATCACACACCAAGTGATGTCAGGCAAAGAAAGAACAGAACAGAAAAGAATTGTTTTTCTAATAGTACACAAATGAGCCTATGTTTACATAGTGAATGTGGTGCTAAAAGAATTAAGGAATTTATGTTTTTAAAGTGCTGAATGCAGAAGATAGACAAACAGCACTTGAAGTTGCTACTTGAGTGGAAGGTAGGAGACATTCTTAGGTTGCTGGCAGGTTACTTTTTCAAATGGCTCAAACAAACAACCTCATTTCAAATACCAACTATAGCCACTATGAATAGGTCTTGGTCTATGTGGACGCTGGGCAGAAGATGCAACACATGTCTGCCATGTAAGGGGCAAACCTGCTTCTGACTGTATACCCTTTCCAAAGACACAGGGGCTGCTTCTCATGAGATGGGATTGGTGTAGGAGGTCCTTCTGTCTATGTGTTGCTTTCATTAATGAATAAAGGAACTGCCTTGGTCTGTTGATAGGGCAGAACTTAGGTAGGTGGGGAAGATGGAACTGAATTCTGGGAGGAAGAAAGCAGAGTCAGAGAGACACCATGGAGCCACCAGAGTCAGACATGCTGAATCTTTGCCGGTAAGCCACTGCCACATGGCGATACACAGATTAATAGAAATGGGTTAAATTAAGATGTAAGAGTTAGCCAATAAGCATGGGATAAAAACGGACTCACTGAACAGAGCTGACAATGAGGACTACTGAGAAGTCAAGAACAATGGCACTGGGTTTTGATCCTACTGCACGTACTGGCTTTGTGGGAGCCTAGGCTGTTTGGATGTTCACCTTATTAGACCTGGAAGGAGGTGGGAGGTCCTTGGATTTCCCACAGGGCAGGGAACCCTCACTGCTCTTTGGGCTGATGAGGGAGGGGGACTTGATTGGGGGAGGGGGAGGAAATGGGAGGCGGTGGCGGGGAGGAGGCAGAAACCTTTACTAAATAAATTAATTAATTAAAAAACAAAACTCATATTGTTGCTGGTTGAAATGATCTCAGGGAACAAAAATAGAAAATATATTACTGGGCCATGGGAAGTTTTCTTTGTAAATGCATATATGTATGTGATTTATATGTTGTATCATAATGAAAATGTATATGCTTCCATTTGAGACAAGAACCAAAAACACTGTTAGCAAAGTAACTCAGTGGGTAAGGTTATTTGCTGCCAAGCCTGATGACCTGAATTTGATCCCCAGCACATGCATAGTAGAAGGAGACACCTGACTCTTGAAAGTTGTCTTCTGACCTCAACATGTGTGCCCTAGCATGTGTGTATACAAGAAATAAGTGTGACCAACTTTAGAATAAAGAATCAAAGACATCAGGGTTAGAAAGATGGCTCAGAGATGGGGAGAGAAAAGAGAGAAGGAGAGGATGGGGGTAACTTGAGGAAATGGATGGTTGGGATACAGGGAGGGTGGATATTGGAGCAGGGAAGTATATATCTTAATTAAGGGAGCCGTCTTAGGGTTGGCAAGAGACTTAAACCTAGAGGGGCTCACAGGTGCCCAGGGCGATGTCCCCAGTTAGTTCCTTGGGCAGCTGAGGATAGGGAACCTGAAATGGCCCTATCCTATAGCCATACTGATGGATATCTTGCATATCACCATAGAACCTTCATCTGGTGATGGATGGAGATAGAGACAGAGACCCACATTGAAGCACAGGAATGAGCTCCCAAGGTCCCAATGAGGAGCAGAAGGAGGGAGAACATGAGCAAGGAAGTCAGGACTGTGAGGGGTGCACCCACCCACTGAGACAGTGGGGCTGATCTATTGGGAGCTCACCAAGGCCAGCTGGACTGGGACTGAAAAAGCATGGGATAAAACCGGACTCTCTGAACATGGCAAACAATGAGGGCTGATGAGAAGCCAAGGACAATGGCACTGGGTTTTGATCCTACTTCATGTTCTGTCTTTGTGGGAACCTAGCCAGTATGGATGTTCACCTTCCTAGACCTGGATGGAGGGGGGAGGACCTTGGACTTTCCACAGGGCAGGGAACCCTGACTGCTCTATGGACTGGAGAGGGAGAGGGAGAGGAGTGGTGGGAGGGGGGAGAAGTGGGAGGAGGGGGAGGGAAATGGGAGGCTGGGAGGAGGCGGAAATTTTTTTTTCAATAAAAAAATAAAGAAAGAAAAAAAAGGAAGATGGCTCAGTGGTTAAGAGCACTGTCTGCTATTGCAGAGAATCTAGGTTCAAGCACCATGTGGATCCTGGAAACACCATGTCACAACCATCTGTAACTTCAGTACCAGGGGATTTGGAACACTCTTTTTTTATTGATTTATTGAGCCATACATATTTCTATGCTCCTCTCCCTTTCTCTCCCCTCCACTTCAACCCTCTCCCTGGTCCCCATGCTCCCAATTTCTCAGGAGACCTTGGGGGTAATAGGCAGTGCTCGAGCCTCCCAGGCAGGCTGTGCTTTCCAGGGAAATGTGTGGGCCTGGAGCTTCAAGAGCATGCCACACTCATTGGGGAAGAGGAAAATTATGTTTTCAAAGGCCCAGCAAAGCTTTTCAAATAGTAAATACAGTACTTATGAGCACTAGAAAGGGTGTGCTTCTGAGTCAGCTTTTGTTGATGCTGGATGAAAGAGGTGTACACACTAAATGCACTAAAAGGAAGGAAGACACATGCTATCAGATAGCTGGCGCTCCTTTTTAAAAAGCCACACAAGGGTGCTTTCACCTAATAAACAGAAGGCTTATGAGCATGCATGTAGATTATAGAATGTGTGTGTCCTTATGAGCATGCATGTAGATTATAGAATGTGTGTGTGTCCTTATGAGCATGTATGTAGATTATAGAATGTGTGTTACCTTATGAGCGTGTATGTAGATTATAGAATGTGTGTGTCCTTATGAGCATGAATATATGTTATAGAATGTATGTGTCCTTATGAGCATGCATGTATATAGGTTATAGAATGTGTTTCCTTATGAGCCGCTTTGTTTTCATGGAGGATGAATGATGCACCACACACTAAATTTACAATGCACGGGAAAAAAATCACATTTTCACTTACATAGCACTCATTTTTAAAAAATTATTTGTGTGTGTATGTGTTGTGTGTGTGTGAGATAGTGTGTGTTGTGTGTATGTGTGTACATGAATACCCACAGAATCTAGAAGAAGGTGTCAGATCCCTTAGAGCTGGAGTTACAAGACTTAGTGCACAACCCAACATGAATGCTGGGATCTGAATTCTGACCTCTTGATAGAGCAGCAAGCGCTCTTAACTGCTGAACGGTCTCTCCAGCCTGCAATCTTCTTTACTTTTCACACAGATACAAGATGCTTTTCACACACTACACCAGTCATGCGCAAGAGGTATTGTGGGCCTAGAAACTATTCCATAGTGATGCTCTATCAAATACGCACCATGCACTGCATAAGATCATGGGAAGGAAGAAAGAGTAGCCACACTCTCTCATGAGAAGCGTCACTGATTCAACAGCTTCAGCTAGCTTCCTTCATAGAGTGAGCGCCGTATCTGTGTGCAGCCACCTCTTTCAGAGGCAAAGACGAGTTGCTTTTCATGTGCTATGCTGCTCTGCCTATGAGCTGTAAGAGGTACATCTTGATGACAGTTCGTGTCGACTTTTGATGTTTCACACATTGCGTGCTCCCATGGAAACAAAAGACATCTCATTATCAGGTACCTGATACTTTTCTTTCTCAATGGTGCAAACAAGATGCTTTTCATGTACCTCATGTGATATCCATGTCTTCATAAAACATTTTTGTTGGTTCTGAAGAAAAAAAGACATCACATTTTTTTTTTTTATTGAATAGAAGAGGATTTTTTTTTTTTAGGCTTCGAACTGGCTCACGCTATAAGGCTCCAATGAGGGTCTTTTGTGATAGCAAATGCAGAATTTATGAACACTGAGGAATGTGCACTTTTAAAACAGAGTTGGTGCTAGATAAAGGAAGCACTGTATGCTGGGTGCCATCATGGAGGGAGGTAGAGCATGCATTGTCTGGCACCTGCCTGTCTTCCTTCCCACAGACAAAAACTGGGTGATTTTGACAAAGTGAACACAGCATTCGTTAGCACTAGGAAACGTGTTCTAAAATAGCTCACAATGACACTGAATGAAATATACACTCCACACCAATCAGTTTCAGGCAGTGGAAGAAGAAGCACAGTGACAGACACCATGCATTCTTCTTTAAAATCAAAAGCAAGGGGCTTCTCGCACTCTGAGTGAAAGTTTAGCAAGCCGTAAGGAATGTCTTCCTACCAATCGGCTTGTGCGGGTGCTTAACCAATGTTAGTAGTCTTATGCAACGGAAGAAGAAAACACATTTTTTTTAACCTTTTTAAAAATTTCATTTTTCATTTCAATCACAGTTCTCCCTCTCATCCCTCCTCCCACCTTCTCCTCTACACCCCCCTCCGCCCACCACCTCATCCACTCCTCCTAATGTGAAGGGCTCCCATGGGGAGTCTGGCACATCAAGTTGGGGCAGAACCAAGCCTTTCCCTCCTACACTGAGACTAAGCATGACACCCCACCCTAGAGAATGGGCTCCAACAAGGCAGCTCATGCACCAGGGATAAATCCTGGTCTGACTTCCTGAGGTCCCTTGGATAGTCCAAGTTTCATCACTGTCTCCCACATATGGGGGGCTTAGTTCCGTCCCATGGAGACTCCACAGCGTTGGTCTAGGGTTCATGAGTTTCCAAGAGCTTGGTTCAGTTATCTCTGTAGATTTCTCTATCATGATCTTGATCTCCCTTGCTCTTATATTCCCTGCTCCCTCTCTCCAATTGGATTCCTGGAGCTCAGCCTGGTGCTTAGGTTTGGATCTCTGCATCTGGTTCCACCAGTTACTTAATGAAATCTCTATGAAGATGGTTGGGGTACTCATCAATCTGATTACCAGGGAAGGCCAATTCAGGCATCCTCACCACTATTGCTAGGAATCTTAGCTGGGATAATCCTTGTGGACTCTTGGGAATTTCCCTAGCACCAGGTTTCTCCCTAACACCATAGTGACTCTCTTTATCAAGATCTTTTTCATTGCTCTCTGACTCTGTCACACCCTGCCCATCCCTTTCCATCATGTTCTTTCCCCATCCCCTCCCCTTTACTTCTCCTCATCGGCCTCAGTTTACCCAGAAGATCTCATCTAATTCCCCTTCCCAGGCCAATCCATGTGCCCCTCTTACTCTTCGGGTCTCCCTTGTTCCCTAGCTTCTCTGGAGCTATGAATTATAGTCTGATTATCCTTCACTTTACATCTTAATATCCACTTATGAGTGAGTACACACCATGTTTGTCTGGCTGGGTCTGGGTTACTCCACTCAGGACAGCTTTTCTAGTTTCATCCATTTGCCTGCAAATTTCATGATGTCATTGTTTTTTACAGCTCCATTGTGTAAATGAATCACATTTTCTTTATTCATTGTTCAGTTGAGGGGCATTAGGGTTGTTTCCAGTTTGGGGCTATTATGAATAATGCTGCTATGAACATGGTTGAGCAAGTGTCCTTGTGGTATGTTTGAGTATCCGTTGGGTATATGCCTAAGAGTATCATTGTTGAGCCTTGAAGCAGATTTTCTGATTTTCTGAGAAACTGCCGTACTGATTTCCAACATGGCTGCACAAGCTTTTGATGGCTAAGGATGTTGAGGAATTCTTCAAAAGTCTCTCGGTCATTTGAGATTCTTCTGAGAATTCTCTGTTTAGCTCTCTACCTCATTTTTTAATTGGATTACTTTGCATTTTAATGTCTTTATATATTTTGGAAATCAGCCCTCTCTCAAATGTCAGTCTATAGGCTGTCGTTTTGTCTTATTTACCATGTCCTTTGCCTTACAGAACCTTTCCAGTGTCAGGAGGTCCGATTTATTGATAGTCGTTCTCAGTATCTGTGCTACTGGTGCTATATTTAGGAAGTGGTCTCCTAGAAAACACATTCTTTTATCTCGGACAGTCTTATTTATTCCCCAAGGCTCAAGAGAACATCTTTTACAGAGAAGATACAGCAATTATGAGCACCGAAGACTGTATTTCACAAAGCATTTTGGTTTGATTGTGTGTAGATGATGAATCACAAACTAAAATGAGCTCACAAAGGGAAGCCAAACACATCGCTGGGCATCTGACAGCCTTCTCATCTCAAAGATGCAAACAAAAAGCTTTTCGCACAGTTAACATTGCATCTATGAACACTAATGAGAGTGTGCTTAATAACCAGTTTGTTTTGAAGCTAGATGAAGCTAAAGTCTCCTCATGAAATGGAAAATAAAAGCCACATTGCCAGGAGTAGGACAGTCAATGCATAAATGATGCAATGTTTATAAGCATGAAATGATGTGGACTTATTAAGCTTTTTGGTCTGGGATTAAAGAAGCACAAAACTAAATTATATTCCAGTCAAAGTTCAGGGAACAAGAGTCTGTGGAATGCTCAGCCTTAAACGAGATATTTATACCACACCAACTTCTAGCAAGTCTCAGGGATTGTTGTAGAAGAGGAGACAGAAAGATCGTAAGAGCCAGAGGTAGAGACAGACAACAAGGAAATAGTGTTGTCTGGACACATCAGAACAATTGCATGTATGAACTCAGCTGTTGTTACAGTGTGCAAGCCCAAGCAGAAAAACACAATCATGGCATCGGGAGGGGAGGTGGGCATGAAATACCATGCCCAGCCGAGGGAACTACTGACGATTAAGAGGTTCTGGGGAAAGGAGAGTCGGTTTCTTTAAGGGGTTAGTCCCTGGTATGCCAAAGTGGATGGCCACGTACTCAAAGCATATGGGCAAAACAAATTGGACTAGATAGATTTTAAAGATCGGGGACACAAATTTGGGTGGGTATGGGATGGGGGTAGGGGGCTTGGGGGGAATTGGTGTAGGGAAATGATCAAAATACTTTATATGAATACATTATATGAAATTCTTAAAGAAGAAATTCTCAAATAATTAAAAATACAGATTTTGAAAATACTTGATTTTTTTAAAAAGGGCTCAAAGAACCCCCCCCCCCCCACCATACAGAGCTTTTAAAATCGCTAATAAATGCATATTCACAAAGTAGTTGGTTTTCAGTGAAAATCACATCTCACACTAGGTGTCTCCTGGGAGGGAAGAATAAGTGGTGTTGGTAATTCAGAAGTCTTTTCCCCAAGACACAAAGAAACTGTTATTTGCAGTGTGGATACAACATTTGGAATGGGAAACATCTGTCTATATAAATCAGTTTTTTTTTTTTGTTGCACAATGAAACATATGTTTCATGTTGAATTGTCACATGATAGAAAGAGAAAACCAAGCCTGCAGGAGTGTAAGGACTTCTCTGCCATGTGTGCAGAGCAGCATCTCATCAGAGAGAATATGGAGAACATTAAGGAATGTGTGCTTCTAAACATAGTTGGGTTAATCCTAAGGCGAAGACGCACCACACACTAAGTTGTCTCATGGGATAGAAGAAAACACATCCAAAGGCTCAAAGGTTCTGAATAACATTGCTTTGTTAAAAACCCATGTAAGCCTTCTCCACAGCACGCACAGCTTTTATGAGCACTGAGAAGTATGTCTTTAGAACACGGTGTTGAAGTTATATAAAGGTGCATTAACTTCTTGTACACAATGTCACAGAGAGGAAATAGCACACACTGTCAGGGCAATAGTGAATAGTTACTGTGCTGGGCTAGATTTAGAATCATGTGCAACCAGCTCTGAGTGTATCAGGAAATTGTTTCCAGAAATATTTAATAGAGTCGTGGACACTGACCCCGGTGTGGGCGGCACCATGCAGGGGGTCTTGGACTGAGTAAAAAGGGAAAGCAAGTGCCACGTCTGTCTTTGCTTCATGACTGCAGACGTGAGGTGACCAGGTGCCTCATACTCTTTCCCCAAGTACAATGGACACTATCCTCAAACTGTGGCCCAAGATACATTTTTCTGTCCTTGGTGTGTATATCTGTGCATGTGCATGAGTTTTATATGAACACATGTGTTCATGTGTTTGTAAATGCATAAGTATGGCATGTTTGCAAATGTGTATGTGTGAACATGTACACCTAAGTATATGTGTATACATTCATATATATGTATATATAGACATGTTTGTGTGTATGTATACTTTTGTGTGTATGTGTCTGTGTGAATATAAACATATCCTTTCCTGCATGTGTGGAAATACATATGTGCGCATGTGTGCACACCTATATTTATAAACATGTGTGTCTTTATTTGTGTGTTTTATCATGTGTTTGTACATAAAAGTGCACAAAAATGTATATATGTTTGTGTGTATGTATTTATATTTTTGCACACATGTACAAGTGACAGAGGGTGTGTATTTATGTTCACTTATGTGTATTTGTGTTTAGGAGCATATCTACATGAACGCATGAGTAGAATGTATGTATAGTCCTTAGTATGTCATAAGTGTGCAATTCATATTTTCATGTCTCTGTATAATGCATATATAAGCTTATATGTGTTAATCACTTATGTATGTGTTTATGTGCCATGTGCACCCTCATGTGTTTGCATATTTACTCATCTTCTTATATTTATTTGGATGCATTCAGGCCTGTGAACATATCTGTGTGTGTATTACATTTGTGTGAAAGCATATATGTATCCATCTATGTGTTTCATATGTTCATATGTGCATACTTGTGTCCATAAGTTTGGAACACACACATCTATATGTATACACACACATATATGTAGACATATAGTGCAGTATCTAATTCTGTTCATTTTTCATGCATATACGGGGATATATCTATGTATATTGTTTTTCCATGGGCTTTGGTGTACTTCTGCGTACAAATGTTTGTATTTATTTATGCGTATGGATTCTTCTGAGTCTGTGCTCCCAAATGTGCATATGTAGATGGTGCCTGCATGCACACATATGTGTTGTCAAGCATCATGGAGTTTGTGAAGGTGTGCATGCTTGTGTGCAACAGCATTTGTATATACACATACTCATTTGTGTGTCTGTGGGCATGTACATGTGTATATTATGTATGACTGTTATGGTATTATGGTGATATGTTCTGTGTATATATGTTTGTGTGTACATGTCCAAATTACCATACATGCACACAGCACACATACAAACACACTTACATAACCACATATGCAGATGAAGCACACACCTCTGTGCATACACAAATGTATACACAAATCCTACATGTCTACATATAAATGTCTACATATAAATATATGTAGACACAAATGCATATGCATGCATAAACTCAGATGCCTACATGTAAATAAACACAGGTACAAACACATATTCAAACATGTGAACAAAGGCATAAATGAAAACACATGCTCATAAAAATAGGTGCTTTGCCAGCAGATGCTCATAGGCAAAATAACACAAACCCATGCCCCAACACATGTACATACACACACATGTACAGACACACACACCCACACACACACAATATGGGCATGAAATTCCAAGTATGTATCACACCAATGAATACACCATTCTATACACGCAAACATGCACACAACACATGATTATATATAGGTATACACGCACATTTACATGTGGATACACACGCTTGTATAAATGCATGTTTGTAATTATATGGGAGCTAAAACATATATATGCCTAAATCAAACCACACATGCATATACACATGCATACATATACATATAAGCAAGTCACACATGTACACACATACATAAGTAAGGACAATACATAATGCAATGCTTTCACAGATACAATAGCCATATACACGTGAATAAACACAAAGATAAACATATAAGCATGTTAAAACATAAACAGGCAAAAATGCACACATGTGCACACTTTCCAAAATGCACAAATACACAGTTGTACATTTGCACAAATACATAATCACATATGCATATGCACAACCACATATCAATACTTACCTGTATGTATATAAATAAAGTTATGTCTATGCACACCAACTCATGGACATATATAGACATATAGATATTCACTAACACATGCACATACAGACATGAATGCACATGAAAACAGATAAATGCATGACATTTACAGGCACAGATGTGTATTTTTAACAAAAGAACAATCACACACACAAGCACACACAAAATATTGAACATGTACAAAAGATGTACAAATGCAGAAATGCACACTTGAAGACAGAGATACACAATTTCATGCACACACATATATGTAATCATACATAATTGGATGCATATGTTCAGACAGGCACTCAAATGCACATTTTTATACAGTGAGTATTGTGTTAACTTATCACATACCAAGTTCTCTCAAGGAGTACAAGAAGCAAACACATCCACAGGCTTCTGACCTTCTGCTTTCCAAATGTTCTAATGTTTGCTTTCTTTCACTTAGTGAATAAAATATTTAAAAGAATTAATCTGGAATGTGTTGATGCATGAAGCAAGATTCATCGCACTCTTCCTACACTGTGTAGAAGAAGTAAACATGACCTTATGCTTCTAAGAATCTTCTGCATTCAGAACTTAAAACATGTGGTTGCTAGAGTTCTGAGACACTGAGGAATGTGTGCTAAGTCGTTAGGTGTTGAGCTAACTGGATGAAAAAAAAAACAAGCTGTATTTTTCTCACTGAATTGGCTTAACCATTTCCAGTTGCATGCATTTTCCTGAAAATGACAACTTCATTCTTCTTTATGGCTGAAATCCATCATGTATACATAAGGTATTTTCTTTACACATTCCATTGTTATTGCACACTGAGCTTGGTCCCATGACTTCACTATTGTGAAGAGTGCTCTAAGACACATCTGTGTGCGGGTGTGATAGGCTGACAAAAAGGGCTTTGAGGTATTTGGGTTTTTTTTTTTTTTTTTTTTTTTTTTTTTGTTAACTTGACACAAGCCAGAGTTCCCTCTAGGAAGAAGGAACCTTAATCAAGAAAAAACTCCTCCAGTCCTGGAGGAAATATGCAAGGCACTTTCTTGATCAATGATTGATATGGGAGGGCCCAGCCTGACGTGGAGGAAACAAGAGAGACAGACTGGAGATGAGGTTATGAGCCTCACGAAAAAAAATGTAGATGAAAAACCATGTGTAAATTTGAGCTGTAAGAGCTAGTTAGGAGCAAGCCTAAGCCAAAGCTGGACTTTTATGGCCCTGGGGAGGTGTGGCCAGAAAAGACACCCGAAAAGCACCTAGGAGGCTTCTAAATTTTAAAAAGGAGGAGAAGGGGAATTTGTAAGTTAAACTGCATTTTAAGTGTGGTTACTTAAACGAGAATTTTGTAGAAAAGGGGAGGAAATGCAGCAGCTCTGTGCTCTCTGGGCACTCCCTCACCTGCAGATGCTGGGAACAGTGTTTATGGTGGCCATGGCTAGCCATGTAAGCTTTTGAAGGGAAATGTGTGGTGTTTGATTTATATTAGCATTTTCGTCAATGAGGCTAGCTAAAGGGGACTTTTCAGATCTGAAAATTGTATCTATCACTCTATATGGTTAGGACAAGGGGGATTTGTGGTAATAAAGTACAAAATTCATAATCTAACAGATTTCAGCCACCTAAGCCGAATGGTGGTGCTTGTCCTCCGTGCAGTTCATATGAAAGGGGTTTAATGGCTTTCTTAGGGCAGAGCGGGAGGTTAACTTAGGCTAGCACTTATCCTAAGGCAGCTGTAGGAGGATGTAGGGCACCAGTCTCTTTATCGGGAAGGATTAAGAATCAAACAAGCTGGGGTGTGCCACCTCTATCTAAGAGGTCTGGAAAGTGAGCCATATAAAGGACTCCTCTCCCAGCCAAATGTCCTGCCAAGAAGAAGACAGTTGCAGGGAGCTGGCTACTGAGTTTGTCTCAGGGAACAAAGCGGCAATTAGACTGTGGGAACCAGGGTTATTGACTGCGTGCCTGAGTTTCCTACTGGAGGTTCACAAAGTTGCGGGGTGGGGGGGGATACCAACCAGTGCATGGGAAAAAGTTGTGCTCACTTTTCTATACTCTGCAGAACCTTGCACCGAGAGAGAGCTTATGGCTTCACAAGAAATGCACTGTGAGAATCAGTCGATATGCAAAAAGTGGTAGGCCAGCGCCTTGCCAACTGGGTTTGCCTCCATCAGAACGCATTCCTTCTGGTAGGTCAGCCTTCTGCTCTATCAGCTGAAATCTCACTGCATGATTCTTGCAGACCACAACAATGATGAAAGTTTCAAAAATCTAAAAATTCTGTGAAAAATATAGCCATCACTATAATCAGCCACATTTGTATTATCCATATTTACCATGAGAGTTTCTCTCCTAGTTTTTCTAACTTTCCCAGCAACCATGGTCTGACTCACAAGACTCATGGGTCCCTGCAGATGAGAGCCATGGTACAGAAGCCTCTGAGAGTCTTAAACTAGTTAGAGCCCACGCTTACTTAGCTAGTACCATCACTTCTAAACCAGCGGGAGTTTGAGATGGTGATATTAGAGTAGCCACCAGACCAAAATAGTTCGTGTGATGATCAGTCATTGAAATCTAGGCACACAGTGGCACTCATCTCAGAAACATATCAAGGAAGAAAACACTTCCAGGGTCATCTCACCATTATTGTCAACAATACACACACAGGACAGTTAACCTTGCATCGTCCGTCCAGGTTGATTCCTCTTTTATAGAAAACATATTCTGCCCCTTGAGAGGGTAATGGAGGGCTGGAGAGATGGAGCAGCAGCTAAAGGTACTTAATGCTCAATCATGAGGACCAGAGTTCAGATTCCAGCAGCCATGTACCATGTCTGGCTTCCTGTGAATGTTTATAATCCCAGCTCTGTGGGATCTAGTGCCCTCTAACTTACAGCTTAACCTGGGTTGAGGGGTGCTTGCTTCTCCAGTTATGTATCTGAGAACCTTTTTGTCCAGTGTGTGCATGTGCACACATTCATACACACACACACACACACACACACACACACACCAATAAATCTCCTTTTATAAAAAAAGGAAATATCTTTCTTTAGGTTGGGAAAGTTTTCTTCTATAATTTTATTAAATATATTTTCTTCTATAATTTTATTAAATATATTTTCTGGACCGTTGAGCTGTACTTCTTCTCCTTCTTCTATCCCAATTATTCTTAGGTTTGTTCTTTTTATTGTGTCCCAGATTTCCTGAATGTTTTGTGATGAGAATTTGTTGGTTTTGCTGTTTTCTTTGATCAGTATGTTTATTTTCTCTATGGTATCTTCGGAGACAGTGGGCTGATCTATTGGGAGCTCACCAAGGCCAGCTAGATTGTGACTGAAAAAGCAGGGGATAAAACCGGACTCTCTGAATATGGCGGACAATGAGGGCTGCTGAGAAGCCAAGGACAATGGCAC
>NC_022012.1:19805247-19820021 GCF_000317375.1 Microtus ochrogaster
GGGGAGGGCGGGAGGAGTGGGAGGCTGGGAGGAGGAGGAAATTTTTTTCTCAATAAAAAAATATAAATAAAAATTAAAAAAGGAAATAATTGAACTTTTGAATGTTAAGGATATTAACTTTAGTCCACTAAAGTATTATTTTATCAAAAAACATGTAACTTCCCCAATGACAACTGAATAGCACAAATATATTAATACATAGCTCAGAACATTAAGTTCTTAGGTCCCTCTTCGGTAACAGGGAGCCTCTGGCCTCAGCTAACCAAAGTCCTTGGACAGTGGTCACTTCCCATCATTGGCCCTGGGGTGGAGATGCTGCATGGTGGCTCATTTAGCTCTGACATTGACTAATGTATTCAGTTAGCTTGTTAGTTACAGTGAGCGCACTATTACAGTCACCTCATTGTTCTAAAACAAAAAATGGATGGAATATTTGCAAATAAGCTAATAGCCTCCCATAGCACCCCTATGACTAGAGTTTTCTTTATGGTTGTTTATCGTCAACCAGTACAGAGGAAAAAAACAAATCTGCAATGAGAGGAAATCTACTTAGTAACTTGGCAACTGGATTTTCTTTTTTTCTGGTAAGATGCTATGTAATGTAACTAATCTCTGAGCTACAAAAGTTTAAAAAAAAGCAACTAAGTATGGGGCTGGGGTGTGTGTGTCATTCAGTAAAGCACTTGTCTTAGAAACGCAAGGACCTGTGTTTGACTCCACAGACCCACATAAGAGGGCAGGCATGGTGCAATGCACTCATAATCTCCCCACTGGGGAGGCAGACACAGGATTCTAAGGCCTGTGTGCTAGTCAGTCTAGCTAATCAGTGAACTCCACGTGTTGGCAGAAGTTTCTGTCCTGCCCAATCCCATAGTCATTCAGCCCCAAAGAAACACAGAGGTCTGCATTAATTATAAGCTGGTTGGCCTATTAGCTCAGGTATCTTATTAACTCTTACAAATTACATTAATCCATAATTCTTGTCTGTGCTAGCCACGTGGCTTGGTACCTTTTATCAACGAGGCGTTCTCATCTGGCTTCCTCTGTGTCAGGATGATGTGTCAGGGCAACAAGAACAGAATTCTCCTGTTCTTGTTGCCCTGCCTATACTTGCTGCTTGGCCACTGGCCAAAGAGCGTTTTATGAAAACAACACATGACCATTGTCCCACAGCATCAGGCCAATGGGAGACCCTGTTTTCAAGGAGATGGATAAATTTCCTGGGCCTCTCACCAAAGGATTCCTCTGGGCTCCACCGGAGCACCATACACATATTTAAAAAGAAAAACCAAAAGTGAAGGAGCTTCTTGATAAATTGGCAAGAAACAGAAACAGATGTCTCTTTGGCACCGAGGGGCCAATCTAGGAGCAGGCTATTGGAAAACTGTGAACACCTGCTGAGCTGTCTGCCCCAAGGCCGAGGTCAACCACCAGAGACTGCCGAGAAAAACACCCCCAAGCCATTGACACACAGAGAAAGGCTTCCTTGCTATCCCCGTCTCTGGAACAGTGTCACTAGTGTGCTGCCCTCAGAGATGGCCTAGCTGATTCAGCTGTAACATGTTGAGCAGTGGTGTAGTTCCTGTTATACACGCAATGGTCCCAGGAACCAAATCAACTCCCCCAAACAATAGGAGGACAAGTGAAGATTAAACTATCTTTTTAAAAGACCTATTTTACTTTACAATTGTGTCTAGGTGTGTATGTATCTGTGCATATGAGTAGAGGTGACTATGGAGGCCAGAAGAGGCCATCAGCATCCCTAGAGCTAAACTTTAGGTAGTTATGGACAGCCTGATGTGGGTACTGGGAACTAAGCTTGGGTCCTCTGCAACAACAGTAAGTACCCAGAGCCGTTTCTCCAGGTGCCAAGAGTTATTTCTGATAGCTTGTCTATTCCAAGGAGGTATTCATCCTATGCACGGAACATGACTGAATCCTTGCCAGAACACAGCTAGACAGGTGTGCTAATCTCAACACCTGGCAGATTTATTCAGCGCACACACTCAGAGGTTTATATTCAGTCTTCCACAGTGCAAGAGGAAAGTCACAAGTTGTAAAAATGTTGTCCAGATCCCCAGATCCAAATAGCACAGAACGCTGGCCTAGACAGGCACTTTTTAAAATGAAAGAGTTGCCTGTGTAACATAGGTGTTGGAACTTTCTGAAAGCCTGAAATAAATTCACAAAATCTGTTTTTAAAAGGGTTTTCTCGAGGCTGGAGAGGTGGCTCAGCAGGTAAGAGCAATCACTGCTTTTCCAGAGGACCTGTTTTAATTCCCAGCACCTATATGGCAGGTCACAGCTGCCTGTAACTCCAGTTTCAGGGGGCCTGACACTCTCACTTGTATGCAGTCAGAACACCAAAGCACATATCGATATAGATAGATAGATAGATAGATAGATAGATAGATAGATAGATAGATAGAGATAGATAGATAGATAGATAGATAGATAGATAGATAGATGATAGATAGATATAGATAGATAGATAGATAGATAGATAGATAGATAGATAGATAGATAGAGATAGATAGATAGATAGATAGATAGATAGATAGATAGATAGATAGATAGATATGATGGGGAAGAGGGTCTTGTCCAGTGTGCACAAAGCCCTGGGTTTTCTCCTCAGCCCTGAAAAATGTCTGCAGGAGCCTGCAGGGTGGTCCAAGCCTATAACCCCAGCACTCAGGAGGAGGGATCTGACTAGATTGCTGAGCCCAGGGCTCAGTGGTAAGTAAATACCTAGAGTGTTTGAGGTCCTCAGTTCAAACTCTAGGGAAGAGCAGAGCAGAGCTCTGTAATTGGAGCCACTTTCCTAAAAAGGAAGTCAAACTTAAGCTGGGCTGGAGAGGAGGCAGGAGGGATGGACAGGACACCAACTGCTTCTCTAGTGGTGTATCTAGGAACCTTTTTGTCCAGAAAACAAAAACAATCAAGTTTACTGTTTTGTAGTTAAAACGGTGCAAAATGCTGGGACCCAAGCGACCTCCAGGGAACAGAGGCTTCAGTGTGGAATGTTCCCGTGTCCTGTTTGGAGATCACAGAAGAAGGAGACTGGCTTGTCATCTCTGAAAAGAACTACTACGTATCCTTATTTCCCTGGCTTCTGTTGCATTGCCTGGAACATGAGGTCTCTCCAAACTCATATCTGAGTTATGTTTCTTCCATGAGGCACTGAAAGAGGAGAGCAACATGGTCCTAACTGTCCAAGGAAGGAGGAGAAGGAGGCAACTGAGACCACAGCCTGGCACGCTGGAAAGGCTCCTGCAGGCAGCACTGTTGTGGGGCTCTGGGGCGAGGATGGACACAAACTCCTATCACCACTCGCAGGCAGCTTTGGATCCACAGATCGACAGCTCTCTGCATTGCTGCCCTAGGAGAGAGTCACATCTCTACTTTGTCTAGTTCTGAGCAGTGAACCCAGCCAGCAGCACCTGAGACTCTCTTCCACTGGGCGCCTATTGGCTCCCAACCTAAGAACTTCTGGCTCGAGGTTGGCCTGACGCAGGGTGAACCTGCCTTGCTCCTACTTCCTGACCTTCCACCAACCAGAGTCCCCGACGCATAAAGCAGTGGTTCACAGCAAGGAGCACCCACACATCTTAAAAACCGGCAGCCTCCACCTCCATTCCCGAAACACATTTCCCAGTGTGATTTCTTCTGAGTCCCACCACACCAGAGCCGGTGGCAAGGAGAAGCGACTTCAAGTCGCTAGCGCTCTACCTGTCAAGCCAGTGCTTGGGCCTTGGGGTGAAGCTGAGGTCTGATGTCTGGTGTTTGTACTGACCCTGCTCTAATGCCTGATTTCAAGAGATCTCAATTACTTATAGTTCCTTAGCAGAGACCTGCCATGACTACAGATAAATCCAAAACAGATTTGGGGGTCAATTTGTGGATTTAAAAAAACTGCCCAGTATGCTTGGGTTTTGTTGAGATTTCCTATTCTAAAGTCAATTGCCACTTATTCTATAAAATCCCATGAAATGCTCAATTTCTGTACCCAAATTCCTGCAATAGTCCCCAAAGAAGTTCAGTAATATTTAAAATTTCCCTATTCATGTATTTGCCCATATGCATTACTCAAATTTTGTGACTGCCATTCATTAATTATGTTAAAATATTGGGAAGTCAAGGGTGTGTGTATGTTTGTGTGTGCATTTACATACAAAGTAAATGTCAAACTAATTATATTGATTATGTGATTATGTAATAGTAATTAGTTTCATTGTTTTTCTCATTCCTCATTGAATAATATATTAAGCATCATCAAGCCCTTGTAAATTAGATAATTATGCTCTGTCAATTAGAACAATATTTTTCAGTCACGGCTTTAGTTATCTTTCAGTGGAGATATGTTGCCTCTGCAAACAGCAGAGACAGACTCTTAGGCCAATAACTCATGTTGTAGATTCAAACAGCTTTTTATGCTTCGTGTATCTCGGTGATCTCACTGAAACTGAACTGAAGACAGAATTACTTTATTGGCTCTAGAACTGGTTGATCATGAATGTGGGCAGTGATTGACATCTGTCCCCCATGCCTTTAGTAAGAGACGCGTCATTAATACTTGGGGAGCCCCTGAAAAAGAGAGACAGGGAAAGCACAGATGATCAACAATCAGGGCAGGTGAAGTCTTAAGGCCGGCCAGTGAGGTTGGCAAACTTGTACTGTCATGGCGACCCTGAGAATCAGTCTGGCCTAAGTGAATCCCCGCAGGGTTTAGCAAGCAGGCTTGAGGACAGTGTGGTGCCGGGGTTCTCCAGTGCCCCCACTTGTAAAATCTACTTGACAACTGACATTACATCTCATCCAAGGGGTCAGCCTTAGGAGAGCAGAGCTGGGACTGTGAAACACAGAAGACAATAAGGACAGATGGTATTCTAGTGAACCGAGTGCCACCTCCCTCCAGGTGGCAGAATTCACTTCTCTTTCATGTCCTAAAGGCTATTTTCACTTGGGGCTTTAATGCCCCTGGGCACCAGAGTCATACCCAAAGCTAGGATTCAGCAAGAACAAGCAACCCCTGTTCTTCCTTGAACACAAATATTCCAGGTTGGGGAATTCTGTTCATGGCTGGTCTTTATCTCTGACAAAACCATTGTGTTTCATTAAATTCTCATTGTCAAAATGCCCCTCCCCCAGGTAAGAGGAAAAATTCACACGTAATCTAAATCTTTTATTGAAAATCTGACAGTTGTTATATTATTTATGGATTAAATATAATGTTGGATTTGGGTATGTTTTGAGATGCAGTTTGGCAGCTGGTGGGTTGTTCATGTTTCTGTGGATGAACCCACACCCTTGTGCGTGTAGACTCAAGTATGGAATCTCTGGGCCACAAAAGGAAAAAAAAGGATGCATTTCTGGATAACGGGCAATGATCTGTACTGTTTTCATGTTGATATGTATGGAATGTATGGGTTAGGATTCCTCTTCCTCCTTACTCACCCTGCATGATACAGGAAAAATCTAGTCCTGATAGGAATCAGTGATGCCCACCACCTGTACTGATGCCAACCTCTCAATGATAAAGTTTTCAGATGGACAAGACAGAGCCATTCGTTAAGACAAAGACTAGGATAGTATGTGACCAGAATCCTATTCACATGCTGTGAAAACAAATATTATGTTTTCTTAGCCATGAATTATAGTTGAGATTGGATTACTTTGCTCTGTAACAGTAACAGGTGTTTGATTCCGAAATCTATTAACACTGTTCTCTTGTACATGTGAACTCTGGTTTTTGATGTTTTCCTTGCAACATCAATAAATGAAATAATCATGGGAGGTTTGATCTCTCCACTTGATGTGTTTCAGGTCAGTTGCTCTCTGAACAAAGTTCGATCTTAAAGAATCAATTCCAGAATCGTGACATTTGTGATAACCTGAATTACTTTAAAAGATTTTATTCTGGGTGACATACGTCTGGTCCAGAAAGACAGATGCTACATGGTCTCTATGTAAAAGGGCAATGAACTGAGCACACAGAGTCAAAGGTGTGTGTGCACCGGAGATTGAGGTATTAATTAAGTGATACAGAATTTCACCTAGATAAGAGGGCCAGAAAGACAGATGCTACAATGTTAATCAACTGAACACACAGCGCTAAGGGTGTATGCTGAAGATTGAGGT
The DNA here is from genome assembly GCF_000317375.1 of Microtus ochrogaster. Lineage (NCBI taxonomy): Eukaryota > Metazoa > Chordata > Mammalia > Rodentia > Cricetidae > Microtus > Microtus ochrogaster. The sequence goes on from NC_022012.1 coordinate 19,811,386, forward strand.
ATTAATTAAATGATACAGAACTTCACCTAGTTAGAAGGGTAAGTTATATATATATTTACATTACATAACATAATGACTAATTAATAACCACTTAGCATGCCTTAAAAGTGCAGATTTTAAATGATTCCACCAGAAAGTGTTTGATAATATGTGAAACAAGTCAATTTAAACATTTGAAATGTTTATACAATTACAAACATAATTTTTCATGTTAAATAATTTGGCAATTAGGAGATAAATAAATTAATTTATATTCTAGTTCATTTAAGAATTTTTATTCTATATATGTGGGTGTTTGCTTCATTGATCACTGGGTACATGTAAATGTGTACAGTAACCACAGAAGCCAGAAGAGGACCTCAGTCCCCCGTCCCCCCCTGCAAAGCTGGAGTTATAAATAGTTGTGAGCCAGTCAATGTGGATGTTAGAAATCAAACCCAGGTCCTCTTAAAAAGCAGCCAGTTGTAGGCAGAGCTTTTCTTAAGACCTCTGGCTCCAAAATAAATGCATAGAGATTTAATATTGATTACAAAAGCTTGGCAGATAGCTCAAGCTTGTTACTAGCTAACTTTTACATTTTAAATTAATCTGTATTTCTTATCTACCCTCTAGCACATGCTGATTTCTTCTTCCCACACAGCACATTAATTTTGCTTCTTCCTTTTTCTCTTGAGATTCCTCAGACTCTGTCCTTCTTCTTTCAAGCATTCTCCCTGCCCCCCCAATCCTGCATACCTATTGGCCAATCAGCTTTTTATTAGCAATGAGAGTAACACACTTTCACAGTGTACAGAAGTATTCCACATTTTCCCCTTTTGTCTAAATAAAATGGAAAGTTTTAACTTTAACAAAGTAAAATTATATACAAAAATAGTTATTAAATAAGAAATATAGCTATAATATACAGTACATTTGTATTTGGCAAGTTTAGAGAAAATATTCAATTATTTATCTTTGTAAGTGTAAAGTTTTATATCTAATTTATCTTTTATCATAATTAAAAAAATTCAAATATAACCATCAGTCTTCAACTTTATCAAAGACCCCAGAAGGACATACTATTACCTGACTAAACAGGAAGTACATTGCTAGCAACTTCCAAAACTCTACAAAAGACAGAAACATCCAGCAAACTGGACAGTCACCCAAAGTTCCTCTGCAACATTGGAGTATTGATCTTCAGTCTACAGGCCTAGTGTATCTAAAAAGCTTGTCAGTGAAGCAAGAAATTTGAAAGACTGTACTGCCTTGTTCTGACAAAGTTTGTTAGTCACTTTTCCTCTGTGTCCTGAAGAATATTTGGCAGACTCTCCCATGAATCAAGAATCTTGAAAAGTTGTCCTACCTTGTTTTGGCAAAGTTCAACAGTTTTTGTTCTGTGTCCCCACTTGTCCAGTCTGTACAGCATTCTGTCAGCTGTCAAAGGCAAGAAACAGTTTATTTGCCCACTGGTTAACATTGCCACAATGAAAGCAAACTCCATAAAAAGTTTCTTTGGTGCTCATCATCTTCTCTGAGGTATATTGATACTGTCAGAAGAAGACATTTCTCACTATCATGAAAAGGTTTAGGCTATTAAACATATTAAGTGCCATATTCTCTAGGTCTTTGAAGTGTTTGAAGACCATCTATTTATCTAAATAGATAATCTAAATAGATATTGTCTGTGTATGACAATAAAACATACCTAACATGACTATAAGTTTGACTATTATAGATAACTAATTATTAATCTATATTTTTATTATACATTATATTTTTTAATGAGCTATATAAATACAATACTCCAAAGAAAAGTAGAAGCATACATACAGTATAACAAAATTAACTTTAAATTTGAATCTGTTATCTGGGTGTTTGGGTATCTTTGGAGGAATTGTGAGGAAATTCAGGATAATTGTTAAGTCTTGACTGGAATAGTCTATGAGGCTGTATCGTCTCATCCAGCAGCCTTGAAGTTGTTCTAGATGTAGAACTCACAAACTGTAACAGGGGGATTGTGAGATTCTGGATCACCTCGGCCATCCATTTTCTTTTTTTTTTCCGTTTATTTATTTATTAAAGATTTCTGTCTCTTCCCCGCCACCGCCTCCCATTTCCCTCCCCCTCCCCAAATCAAGTCCCCCTCCCTCGTCAGCCCAAAGAGCAATCAGGGTTCCCTGCCCTGTGGGAAGTCCAAGGACCACCCACCTCCATCCAGGTCTAGTAAGGTGAGCATCCAAACTGCCTAGGCTCCCCCAAAGCCAATACATGCAGTAGGATCAAAAACCCATTGCCATTGTTCTTGACTTCTCAGTAGTCCTCATAGTCCCCTATGTTCAGCGAGTCCGGTTTTATCTCAGGATTTTTCAGACCCAGGCCAGCTGGCCTTGGTGAGTTTTCATTGGTGTTTAGTCCCCCTTGTTCTGAAAATACATAAACTTTCAAATGCAACATACATTACAAGTATGGAATATGTGGTGTGTGCAGTTAGTTACAGATGATTTTTTTTTTGTTTTATGTTTGAATAAGTAAAATATACATGACTTGTTTTGCAGCTTTTCTGGCTTTATTTCTGTATGTTTCTGGCCAGGATTTCAGGGAATATTCTCTGATCAAACCCGATATATATCAATTTAAAATGAATCCAAACCCCCTATTTCCTGTGGAAATAAAAGCATAACTGCTTCCCAAAAGTAATACACCATTGACTTCCATTTTGAACCTAGACATTTTAAAAATACATAGCTTGGTTTAATTCAGCAGTTTTCATAATCCAAGGTCTGTTAATAGCTGCCATTCCTACTCAGCAATCAGAAAATTCAAAAGCAATACAGTAACATCCAGAATCCAGACTCCCTGTGTATTTTTCATCTTTGGTGGCTTTTTCCTTTCTATCTTTTATTCTTTAAAGACTTTATTATTTTTAAACTATATTTTATAATGACCTGGATTGTGGTTAATGACATGAAGCTGACAAACACCATCAAAAGATCAACTTTGGACTACAAACTGATTAGGACAGTTTCAAGGTTGAGATGGTCCAGTCTCATGCACTACTCCAGTCAGGACTTCAGATAAGCCCTACACTTTCCTTTTGTACAGAGACTGTCAAAAAGTGATACAGTTAGCTCTCCCAGGACTTGATCATTTTCTCAGTTTTTTTTCAGAGTCCCCTAGAGATGCTATTAATCCCCAGAGAATAGAAAAAAATTAGAGAACACAATGTCCACATTACCAAGAGATGGAGTGGGTAGCTTTTTATATTTCAGTGGATTATGGATATGTGTCATCATTTGGGGGGTGAATATAAGATGTTATTGGTAATGGTCAGAAAAACCTGGAAAAAGGAGATTACATTCAGTGATCTCATTCTGAAAAGAAAAAGGGGGATATAGAAATGATATGATCAAAGGATAGATTATTGAATCTACTTCTAAACTAAAAAAGCAGAAATCAGTCTTAAATATTTTACATTGGTATGGATTCTTGTATGGTGTTTAAGATGTTCTAATAACATGGGTTTTTTTTTTTAAATAACAATAAGATGTGTCTGCTACTGGCAGCACCAACCTGTTGCAGAAAAGATGATGGGCATCAAAGAAACTCCATATGAAGTTTTCTTTCTTTGTTGCAAATTTAGCCACTGGGCAAGAAACTGACCTTGCGTCCACTCCTGACAGTATTCTGTCCAAATTGAATGAGCAGGCAGGACATAAAACAAACAAACAAACAAACACAAAATGACTGCTAAACTTTGCCAAGACAAGAAAGTTTAATACCTCAAAATTGCTGATTCATAGAAAAATTCTGTCAGCTATTCTAGGCCTGTAAGCTGAAGAGGGATACCTCAATGTTACAGAGGAACCTTGGGTGACTCTCCAAGAAGCCAGCTGGGTTAGAATCATGTCTAAAACACAAGGCAGTGTCAACTGAAAGAGAGAAGGGGACCTTGATTAGGAGTGACTCACAGGGTCACTTGGTTATTACAGCCACGTTGCTGTGATGGCTGGGCAGAAGAGCCACTTTACTGAAGTATTACAACCATCATAGCAAACTTTCTGGGGGCACAGAGCTGCCCCAAAGCTAAATCTGGATAGTAGAGCCAAGGCAGTTTCTGACTTGACCATATACATTTTCATATACAATCTATGCTACCCTCCTGCTTACAAGTCCTTCTTTTAAAAGCTTTTAAACATGATGAAGGCATGAAAGAATGACACGGGACTCTACAAAAGCCTTCAGGGAACCAACAGCCCCGTGATGTTGATTATGGCCAGCAAGAAACTTCCAGAACTTTCTGTGCGAGACTGACAGCCCTGAGGTCAGCTGTACGTATTGCCTGCATCTCCCTTTGCTAGTCCAGAACCATAACATGAACGCTGTCTCACCGAACCCAAGAACAAATTATAGATTGCAGCGTCCGCACTTTCAAAGGACTCCAAATGGCAGGCTGGTTTCTTTCCATCAGAGCCACAGACCAGGAGAGGGGTCCACCTTCCTGAACAAGCCCAAAGAGATTAGGTTAGCCCCCCATTCCCTGCTCCGAAGCTGTGCCTCCCTGTGTGTGAACAGTACAGTGCTTTGGTGGGCTCCACAGGCAGCAAGCACAATGCTTGCAATCAAACAGGAAGAAGCACTGAGGGCCAGGCCCAATTTAGTTCCTTCTTTCACACAGTTACAAAATCCATCTGTGGGTTCTGCAGTCCCGAGAGTCTCAGATGACTTCCACCCTTCTGCGGTCTCCAGGTCTAGCTAAGGGTTTAGAATGATAACGCTTCCATGAATGTACAAAACAGTCTGGGATTGTGCTCACAGAAAGACAAAACACTCTTTGTGTTCTTAGACCAAGTCACCCTGTCCCACCATGACTCTAGTAACAAACCCAGTTTCCTTTGTAGAGATATCACTTCCAGCTCTAAGCTGCCCACCAAGTTTTCATCATCTGCTGTGTTCACCTGCGTTTTTCCCCATCGTTGACCCCCAGATCTACACACACAGCAGAATGAGTGCCCTGAGGATGGATCGAGCCAGGCGCTCATATTCACCCGGCATAGCTGAGCTCCTGCGAGGTCCATCTGGCTCTACTTGCTCAGCTCTAGGCTCTTGTTTTCTTGGCCAGGCCCTCCCGTTCCCAGCACCTTGCAGCTCCTTGTGATGAGAGCAAGATATAGGGAATGGTGTGTTTCTTTATGGGTAAGGAGAGATAAGCAAATTAAGTATCCTTAAGAATATTTAATTGTCATTAAAAGTAAATTAAAAAATCTAATCTCAGCACAAAAGTCGATGTTGGAATCATAGTTGAAAGCCAAGACTTCTGAAAACGATTTGGTGTCAGAAGAATGTTAATTCTATTCATCTCAAATTATAAAAAAGTAAGTTTAGATTGAGAGATTTTATTTACTAATAAAAGTATTTAGAAAAAATGTATCAGTGTTGCATAGAAAGAGTTTAATGGAGATGGAGGGATGGCTTAATAGTTAAGAACAAATGTTGCTGCTGGCAGTGGTGGTGCACAACTTTATTCCCCAGTGCCTGGGAAGCTGAGGCAGGTGGAGATCTGTGATTTTGAGGCCAGCCTGGCCTATAGAGAGAGTTCCAGGACAGCCAGAGCTACACAGAGAAACCCTGTCTCTCCCCCCCCCACACACACACAAACAACACATGCTCTTGCAGAGGACCGAGATTCAGTTCCCAGCAATCACATTAAGCAGCTCACAAGCACCTGTAACTCCACCGTAAGCAGATCTGATGCCCTCTTCTGGTCTCAGTAATCACTACATCCACATGGTGCACATAGAGGCAAACATCTATACTCATAAAAATAAAGCTTAAATATCATTATAAATGTGTAGGGTGCTTGCTTTAAAAATAAGAAGAAAATAAGCTTACCACAAGGAAGTCATATCCACTAGGAAAGCAATTATATAAAGGACAGATAATAACAAACGTTGGTAAGAAAGTAGAGGAAAGGAACCTTTTCTTTGCTGATGAAAATAGAAATGGTGCCTCCTCTGTGCACCAAAGTCTGGCTGCTCCTAAAATGCCGTTACCAAACAGTCCAGGATTGTCAGTCCTAAATCCCCAACCCCTCATGCTCATCAGGATACAAAACACTTCTACCAGAACCATGAAACATCATCTTCACCTATACCCTGTTTCTTGGTGGACACCTACAGGTTCTGCACTTAATACCCACTGCATAGCACCTCTTAGCACATAGTGTGGCCAAGGGCTTGGTCCCACAGGGCTGAACTTGCCTTAGAATAGACGATTTCAGGGAGTCAGAAAGGGCCATAGAGCCTGCAGGGAGTTTGGGGGAAAGGTGAGGTGTGTAGGACTCCTGTTGGGGTCAGTAACATTGTAAATGTGCCTGTTGCCACTGAATTGTATGCTAAAAGTGGTAAACCTGGGACAAGTGAGATGTCCTGACTTCAGTCTCTGGGACTCATGTGGTCTCGGGAGAGAACAGACTTCCCAAGTTGTCCTCTGGTCTCCACATTGGCACAGTCATGTGTCCCCCCATGACTACACACCCATGGATAAATGAGTAAATGTCACTTTTTAAATAGTTTAACAAGTAAGATTTATATATATATTTCTAATGCTGCCCCCATTATGACATGATTTAAAGTTCAAGAGAAAGCACTATAGATCAGCTTGATTACATTTATGAAAGTTTACAGTCATGGAATTTCTTTTCTAAATTAGCTTCTTTCCTTTATAAAATTGTTAAGTATTTACCTATTTATGCCCCAATCTTGGACATCTTAATGGAGATTTTCTTCTGCCTCTGGAGAAAATGGGGTTTTATAAAGGAAAATCATGTGCAAATTACAAAACAAAGCCTTCAACAAAGATTGAAGGGCACCAATTTTCAGTGTTAGAAACAAGGCCAATATGAGATAATTGGGGGCAATTCTCTGGAAACTTGGCACCTCTGTATGCTCACCCTGAAGACCACTAGAGGGCGATCTACACAAGGCAGAGCAACTGCACCTGCACAAAGTGAGCCCCCTGCTGAATCCAAACACCCACAAGCTGCCTTTTAAGGCTAATCACTTTCCATCTCTTTTGTCTGAAGAAAATTTACATCTGAAGTAAATAAAAAGTTTCCAATCTAAGGGATGTGTGCTGTAATCAACCTGATCAGAGCTCACATTAGCAGATGTTAAATAAGATGTGCAGGAGAGGTAAAGCAACTTCTACCATTCCTGCAGCCTCTGTCCACAGCACTGGAAGTCAATCATTGCAACAAAGGGAAGGGGCTTGGTAGGCAGAGTTTCTTGGCAGCTGCTCCCAAGTAACCATTCAGAGACTTATTATTAATTTCAAATGCTTGGCTGTTGGATCACACTGGTTACCAGCTAACTGTTACATTTTAAATTAATCCATATTATCTCAGTTCTACCACGTGACTCATGGCTTGTTACCTCATTTTCTACACATCCTGCTTCCTCTGCATCTGCTCAAGACTCCTCTGATGCTGCCTTTCTTCTTCCCAGCATTCTCTCTGCCCCCAAAATCCTGCCTAGACATCAATCAGCTTGATTAACAATGAGAGCGATGCATATTTAGAGTGTACAGAAACTGTTCCACAGAATTTCTCCCATTTCATCTAATTAAAAAGAGAGGTTTTCACTTTAACATAGTAAAAATTATATACAACAAATGTTACCAAGTAAGATAGTTACAATATCCAGTCCATTCATATTTGGCAAAATTGGAGAAAATACTATTTACTTTATCTTTTTGTGTCTAAAGTTTTCTATTTATTTGACGTTTTAGCATAACTAAGGAAAACTTTAGTAAGTCTAACTATTTAGTCTTTAACTCCATCAAAGACCCAGAAGGGTGAGATGTTACCTAAGAACAGAGACATCTGGCTGCCTGGACAGCCACCCTATGCTTGTCTGTAATGTTGGGACATTCAGCTTTGGTTACAGGCCTGGTATATCTGACAGACATTTCTAAGAAGCAGGGAATACCTTGTCTGGGCAAAGTTTGGCAGTCATTTTTTTTTTTTTTGCATCCTGATTGTCCAGTTTGAATAGTATACTGTCAGCAATTGAGGCAAGGACAGTTTCCTTGCCCACATGGCTAACTTTTGCCACAAAGAAAGCAAACTCCATGTGGCATTTCTTCGATTCCCATCATCCTTTTTTGAAGTACATTGTACCTGCCAGGAGCAGACGTGTTTCACTATCAAGAAGTGTCTTATGTTACTGAATTTTTTTAAATGTCATATTCTTTAGATCTTTGAAGAGTTTGAAAACCATCTATCTAAATATATCTGTTTAACTTTGAAAACATATTTAATAGGACTACAGGCTTGATTATTATAGATGACTAACTACTAATCTGTATTCTTAATTGTACATTATATTTTAAGTGAGCTGTATAAGCACAATACCACAAACAAGAGTAGAAACATGTGTGTAATAGAAAAAAAACTTTAAATTTGTGTCAATAAATGAAAATCCATACCAATGTAAAGTATTTTGAGATTAATAGTTACTTTTTAGATTAAAGTAGAATCAGTAACCTGTCCTTTCCCTTATCTGATGGAGGAAGGCCATTGGTTAATTAAATAAATAAGCTGCTTGCCCTGATAGGTTAGAACGTAGGGGGAGGAGTGAACGGAGCAGAATGCTGGG
>NC_022012.1:19823115-19839940 GCF_000317375.1 Microtus ochrogaster
AAAGGGCCAAGCGGTGATTAAATGAACACAGTGTCCGTGTAATTATTTCGGGTAGAGCTAGCCATGTGGGCGGCCGGGTGCCGGGACGCAGCCCGACGCTCCTATTTCTACACTTATCATTTGTATATCATGTCCCTCTTTTTCCTTTAGAAAGAGATCTCTGAATTTAACTCTTTTGGTTAGATTTTTTAAAAAAACTAAGACCAATAACAGTTTGCTATCAAACCTTTTAAATGATAACAAACATCAATAACTCATTTTTTGGGGGAATGTGGGTATTAATTTCTCTGGCCTACATCCTGTTTTCTTGGGATGCTGAAATCTTTGGGGAATCTTAAGAAAAGTCAGGATAATTGTTAGCCTTGCCTGGAGTCTTCTGTGAGGCTGGATCATCTCAGTCAGCAGCCTTGAAGCCTTAAAGCTATTCTGGATGCAGAACTCTGAGAAAACTGTAACAAAAGCAAGATGCTGAATTACTTGGGATATCCATTTTTATTGGTGTCTGGTCCCCTTGCTCTGAAAATACTTAAACTTTTAAAGGTAACATACATATCTGTATTAATACAAGTATAGACTGTGCATTGTACACAAGTTAGTCAAAGATAATTTTTTGTTTTATGTATGAGCATGTAAAATAGACATCATCATGTGTTTTGTAGTTCTTCTAGGTTAATTATTTAATGTTGCAGTTAGGATTTTCAGGTGTCTTCCCCAATCAAACCTGATACATATTAACCTGAAATCAGTCCAGAGCCTCTCAATTCCTGTGGAAATAAAAACATAAACTCTTCCCTCAAATAACATTTTTGACTTCCATTTTGAAGTCAAAACATTTCAAAAGTATATAGGTTGGTTTAATGCAGCAGTTTTCATAATCCACTGTGCCTTAGCAGCTGTCGCTTCTTTACCAGCAACCAGCAATCAAATGTAAAGACAACACAATAACATGCAGAATCCAGACTTCCTGTGTATTTTCCAAATTTACATGGTCTTTTCTTTTATACTACTTTACTCTGTTTTAAAGACTTTATTATTTTAAAACTGCATATTTTTCTATGACTGTCAATACCCTTTTTCTTTTCTCACACAAGCCTTTTCACATTTTTAAACACACTATAATCCATTTAGAGATTTTTTTTCTTATTGTCTGTATTTACTGAATTTTTCTAACCTGTTCTGTCTGCATGACCAAAACCTCAAACCTGCCATCCAACACACTGGTGGAGCTCACACTGGTGGCTCAAGCTCACAGGAAGCAGCTGGGAGACTCCTTTCTGTGCTGTGGCCCATGAGAGAGACTGCAGGAAGATGCCATGTGACTTAGCCCATGGTGTTCTGGCAACTGCCAGGAGACATGCCTCTTTACTGTGGCCATCATAAGAAATACAAGATTCAGAAGTCATATTTGATTCTATTCTTGTGTGTTTAGAATTTTTTAAAACTTTCTCAGGTTTTATGTGGATATAGGTGCCCTATGTTGGGCACAATTTGTAGGCCAAGTTTCTCTGTATCTCGACAATTGCTCCCAAATAATCATTCAGAGACTTATTAATTTTAAATGCTCAGGAAATAGTTCAAGATGGTTATTATCTCTTACATTTTAAATTAATCTGTATTGCTAAATAAAAGGCATATGTTTTAACTATAGAAAAACTATATACAGTCTTTGATCCATTTGGACTTGAGTTTGTGCATGGTGATAGATATTTTTATTCTTCTAAATGTTGATATCCAGTTATGCCAGCACCATTTATTAAATATGCTTTCTTTTTTTCCATTTGATATTTTTTGCTTCTTTGTCAAAAATCAAGTGTTAGAAGGAGTGTGGGTTAATATCCAAGTCTTTGATTTGGTTTCATTGGTTCTCCTCTCTGTTTTTATGCCAATACCTGGCTGTTTTCGGTCCTGTAGCTTTTTATTAGTGTTTGAAGTCAGGGATTGTGATACCTCCAGAAGTTCTTTTATTGTACAGGATTGTTTTGGCTATCCTGTTTTTTTCCCATATAAAGTTGAGTACCATTCTTTTGAGGTCTGTGAAGAATTTTGCTGGGATTAGCAGTCACTTTCTTTTGTGTCCTCCTAGTCCAATTAGGAGAGCATGCTGTCAGCAGTTGAGGCAAGGGCAGTTTCTTGTCCAGTGGCTAACTTTTGTCACAAAGAAGGTAAGCTACATGTCGAGTCTCTTCAGTGCCCATCATCTTCTCTGAAGCATTGGTGTTGCCAAGAGTAGACATGTCTCATCATCATAAAAAGGACCTATGTTATCCAAATGTCTTAAATGCCACATTCTATAGATCTCTGAAGTGTTTGAAGATGACCTCTGTACCTAAAATACTTTTCTGCTTGATCTTGAGAACATACCTAACATAACTACAAGTTTGATTGTAAAAGGTTACTGTTTACCTGCATTTCTTCATTGTCTGAAATAGTAATAATAACATTCAAGGACTAGAAATTTGCATTACATTGTTAAATGAGCTGTATAGGTACAATAACTTGAACAAAATTAGAAATGTATGTACAGCATGGGCTTTTTCTTTAAAAAATATTTATTTATTTATTTATTTATTATGTATGCAATATTTTGCCTGCATGAATGCCTGCAGGCCAGAAGAAGGCAAGAGGTCTTATCACAAATGTTTGTGAGCCACCATGTGGTTGCTGGGAATTAAACTCAGGACCACTGGAAGAACAGCCATTGCTCTTAACTTCTAAGCCACTTCTCCAGCCATGTACAGTATGTTACAACAAAAATAACCTTAAATATTTATCAATATACAAAAATACCTTAAGCAAGAGTAGAAACATATATCCAGTATTAAAAAATAACCTCAGTTTTGTATCAACATACAAAATCCATACCAATGTAAAATCTTTAAAAATAGTAGCTGCTTTTTTGGTTTAAAAGTAGATTTAACAATCTACCCTTATATTATACCATATCATATTTTATATCATATCATCGATTTCATCCTTTTTCTTTTCAGAACAGAAACCCTGAATCTAATCTTTTTTGTTCAGCTTTTTCCTGACCATTACCAATAACAACTTTTAACCACTTCCACTAAATGATGACAAATATCCATAATTCAATGAAAGACAAAAAACTATCCACACCACTTCTTGGGAATGAGGGTGCTGTGTTCCTAAAATTAACTTCTGCTGTCTGGAGTGATGGCATCTTTAGGGGATCGTGAAAAAAGAATTGGTATAATTAGCAAGTCCTGGGAGAGCTAACTGTATCAGTTGTTGTCAAATCCCTGTGTAATGGGAAAGTGCAAAGTTTATCCCAAGTCTTGGCTAGAGTGGTATGTGAGGTGCCAACATCTTAGCTAGCCAACTTAAAATTGTCCTGAGCAGTTTGTAGTTCAAAGCCAATTTTTGGGTGGTGTTTGTCCATTTAGTGGCAATATCATAGTTCTGGTGGAATAATCATTGTGGGGGCCCCCATCTTCCTTTTGAAGACTCTTGCAAAGGCCACTGCTAGGCATGGTCTTGGTTCACTGATGAAAACTTAAGCATTTAAAAAGTCATATGTAGCCCATCTCAAAGAGGTTAAAGGACCATAATTTATTATGTACAACCAGAGTACAAAAACTTAATTCCTAATTACGTGATAGAGACTCAACCCTGAAATCATGAACAAGAAGCTAGATGACTAAGAGCTACTGTGGAAATATACAGCAAGTGACTATTAGTGTTCAGCAAGGCAACCCATCAGATGCCTGATTCTTTGGTGGGGAGCCCCACCTGGAAAGGATGTGGGATCATTGGCGTTGGAAACCAGTCTCTCATAAGTCACTTCATCTCTTCCCTAATAACTTCATTTCTTCCCTAAGAGCAGCTTTGTTTGTATTCTCACTGCTTGCTTATCTCACGAATATATTCCATCTATTGAGCACACATATAGCTGAGGATGGTAAGAAGATGATTCTTCTTGTTATGTAATTTTGATGAATAGAAATAATACTAGGATATTTTATATTGCTCAGACTGACACAGGATTCTTAGTCATAAAGACACACAGACAGCTTAATTTGGAATTCAGAGCAGATTCAAAGCAGGCTGGTCACTCCTGAAGACCAATATCTGGTTGTCCCTAGAGACAGATACATGAGGTCATTCTCCCAGGTCAGATTCAAGGTCAGATTGTGAAGCAGCTTTAGTCTGCATATATTCCCCAACCTCAAGGTTCAGCCAATTGTTTGCTGTCTGGGAATCCTCACCAATTTAGAGCTACATGCAAGGCCATGGTTGCTCACTGGGCAGTCATTGTGACTGTCCTAGCCTAAGAGAAACTATGTAACTTATCTTGTGCTAGCATATAATTGCCTAGAATTTGGCTAGGTGGGATTAAAGAAAAAGAGCAGCAGAGGAAGCAGCAGAAACTGCAGAAGCAGCAGGAGCAGCAGCAACAATGTAGCAGAGAAAGATGGACACTCGTGGGGATAGAGAAAAAGAAGACTAGAGAACAACTAGGCAGAGGGCAGAGAAGGGAGAACTAGGCAGAAGTTGTAAGTGGTAGGGACTACATAGGGCTAATTAGGAAGCTGAAAAAACAGTGCAACAATGTGGAGACAGAGAGATTCTCAGAGAGAATTATTTTAGATGAAGTAAAAGAAAAGCAACCATCAGAAAGCATCTGTGTTTCTTTATCCCTTCTCCCCAAGATAAAAAGATCTAATTATTAGATCACTAAGTGTAGTGAGCCGGACAGGATCGCCATTACAAGATGGCACCACATCCTGTCTTGTTGGTTATAAACAACCCCATATTTGGCTATGCCTTTGAGAGCTACGTGTTCCCCCGCTTCCCGCATGCGCAGTGAATATGGGTCCCTGGGCCTATCTCGAAGTAGTCTGGTGGCAGCTGATGGTGGCAGCCAATCACAGGGCGACCCATGTGCCAATTCCCTATATAAGCGGCTGCCATTGTGCCCCCGGCTCTCTTGAGCGCCTCTCTCTCCCCTCATCCCTCTAGCGCCTCTCGTCCCTCTCGTCTCTCTCTCTCTCGTCTCTCTCTCTCTCTCTCTCTCTCTCTCTCTCTCTCTCTCTCTCTCTCTCTCTCTCTCGTCTCTCTCTCTCTCTCTCTCTCTCTCTCTCTCTCTCTCTCTCTCTCCTGCTCCCTCGTTTCCTGACCCCTTCGCTTCATGTGCTCTCCTTCATCCAAATGCACTCCAGTAAAGTGTGATCTGAGAAGAATCCTTGTGTGGTGGGTGTTTCTTCCTCGCCGGTCAAGAAGCCCGCCGCAACTAAGAATTTTTCCTAAGCTATCACTGCGTTCATGGATTTTCTTACATGCCCTGATGCTGACGGGGGCTTTACTAGATGAAGCCCTTTTTGAGAATTAGTTAGTACTCTATATGACCATTAGTATCATGACAAAAAGTTTTAAATATATATAATATGCAAGGTTTAAAGGGTCAAAATAAAACCAAATAATTATGAGATTAGTGGCAATAAAATAGTCTGTTAATTTTGGTTTTTCTTCTATCCCATATCAGGTAGGGCTTCTGCCATGAGCCAGAGATCTTGGATTTTCCTATAACAAGCATGCTTGGGTTTAGACGAGAGAGTCATACTCCAACCCTGAAACCAGCTTTAATTTTTAATTGAACTGGGACTGCAAAAGGCTACTTGCATATATGTCTGTGGAGATTAGCAGAAACAAACATTTGAAAATATTTATGAAATACTATCCTATTGGAAATATGATATACTAATAGGCCAATTTAGTCTTTTTCTTGGGACATTTTCTCTGGATGATTCATCCCATTTGTTCAGCAGTCTTCAGATTCCTTAGCTGGATGCCTCCATTTTCCTGAAAAGCCAAAAACAAAACCCTGCCCCAACCCTAACTTTGGGGACATTACCTTTTGGCAACTTATATCTGATCAGATGAAAAGTATTTGTTAGTTAGTTCAGATTTAATGGTCCTGGACTATCACCACTTCTAATTCAAAGATCTTTCTTGTTCTTGTTTCTCCTGAAACTTTTGTTTTAACTTCTAAAGCTAATCTGTCATCCAGAGAAGTATGAATTTTTTTTTTTACAATAAACATTAGGTTCTTTAATTGCTCTGGGAAGGAGTTTCCCCCATAGTGACTCGGAATGACTGAATCAAATTTGGCATAAGGGCACACAAGAGGCCCCCACAAAGTGTTTTCCAATGGCAAAAGTCACCTTGTCAGTGCCTTGTTGATCTGCATTCATTAGTCCAATATCAGCCTTTGCCATACATTTTGCATACTTCTTCAGTTTTAGGCAAGGGCCTTCAGTTTTGATTATTCCTAGAAGAAATATTCTTTCTAGAAATGACCTGTCTACAATCCCTTTTTAGGTGATGTTGTTTGTCACAATTAAGACAAGACTTTAAGGGAAGTCCTAGTAGCTGCTTGGAAGACAGTAGTGCTGAGACCAATGTTAACTATAGAGGCCCAGATGTTTAGCTCCAGAGGAGAATGATATTAGCAACAGGCTAGAGACAGTTCTTGTGATATTTTGGCAAAAAAAAAAATGTGGTTACTTTCTGTCCTTGTCCAAAGAGTCTGCCTGAAGCTAAATTAGAAAGGTGTGGACTAATTTCATAGATTTTAATAGTCAGAGAAGATTTCACGGCAGTTTACTACTGTCTCTGCTGTGTGGTTATTAGCGATTAGTCATTGCTATGCACATCTACAATGAAAAAGATCAAGCAGGGCAGAAGGAAATACAAGTGCACAGTTGGAGGGGACAAAGAACACAATGGTGGAGCCTTGCTTGGTGCTGAAAGAGATAAAGAAGAAGGGAGTAAATGGAGGGGATTCCTCAGGGCAAGACCCTAGCCAGCTAATCCTGTAATTGGTGAGAGGAAAAGGCCTTAAGGAATGTCTTGTCCTTAAAGAGCAACAACAAACCAAAGCTTATGCCAATACAATTCAAGAAGACTCCTGGTTCCAAGCATCATGCTAAGGAGGCCATGGAGCTTGACTGCTTTGGCCATGTGGTTCTGGAGTTAGAGTCACTAAGGAAACATGAGTAAGGGATTGAGGGATCATCCCCTGTGCTTAAGGAAAGCTCTTGAGACCGGGCATATGTCAGTGGTTGCCCTGCATGGATGCCTATAGAGGCCAATACGTGAAGCTATGAAGGTGAAGCCTACAATCCTTGGATACCCCAAGATGTCGGAGATGCCAGAGCCATGGATCCCTGTCAAGGAAAGCTGCTGACAGGGAGTGGAAGCAGCTCAAGAGAAGGAGTGAGCTGCAGTCGGCGGGCTGAGAGGACTGGAGAGCTGAAGGGCCCTTTGATATCCGACATGGAGGGGCAGAGTTTGGAGTTTGCCCTGCTGGATTCTGGTCTACATTGGTCCAGTATTTCCTCACGACACCCTTTTTCCTTTCTCAAGGAATGGAAATATGTTTTATGTGACATTATCTGTTGAAAAAGGCAATATTAGTTTTACTTTTATATTAGGTTAGAGATAAGAGATTGACTTGAGTCTCAGAAGAGATTTTTGACTTTGACAGACTTTTGAACTTTGAACTTTGATGAATTCTGCTTTATGACATTGCTACAAACCTATGGAGGGCCAGAGATTGACCGTGGTGGGTGGAATCAACCCCACAGGCTCATGTATTTGAGTGCTTGGTCTCCAATTGTAGAACTTTGGAAGAGATTAGGAGGTGGGGCCTTTTGGAGGAACTATGTCACCTGAGGTGGCTTGGAGGTCCAAAAGCCCACAGAACATGGACAAGCCTCTCTCTGGGGGTAGGAGAGGAAGAGAACATAGACAAGAGTCTATTTCTGAAAGAGTGTGCAGATGGAATTAGAAACATATGAAAAAGGCTGTGGAGGATGGAGCCCATGTGAAGCCTGGAGGACAGGGAGTAACTGGTCAGCTCTTCCAAGCCCCTCCTTCACACTCAGGAGCCCTTTGTGACAGGGAGACAGGCCCTCTGTGATGCCTGCCTGACCCAGCTGCCAACTCCCAGAGAGAACTCTCAGAGTTCAGTTGCCTGAGACCAGCACTGCGATCCAGATGGAGAATTTTCTCTCTCTCCTGGAAAGCATTGATACTTCATGGATGACCCCCAGCTCCACCACTTGGGCAATGGACATGATCTTTGCCGTTGTGTGTGGGCTGGGGCTCTTCCTCCTAATATTACCATTCCTCCCCCTTGACTCACCCTCACCTCCACCAGCAGAAAACACCACCACCAAGAGAGTAAGTATGCCTTAGGCCCAAAGCAAGGAAGAACAGTTTCTTCTCTCTCCAGACTTCCCTTTCCAAATTAAATAGGGAGGTGTCTGACAGGGGATCTCAGCCAAGAGCCGGACCCCATCCTCTTGAGAACTGGCAGGTAGGGCAGAGGAAAGAGTGGGCTACAAGGTGTCTGCTCTCAGACCATCATATCTGGGAGAGGCCTTGTGACTCGGTGGTCGGGGCAGTGTTCCTTGGTTGGTTAGGGACCGCTGAGAAAGGAAAGGTTCTGAGCGATGGTTTCTATGTCCTCCTGTAAAATGTATGCTTATAGGTTTGATCTAGCTGATATGAAGAGGGCAAAGACCCCCCCTCCCAGGACATCAGGAAGTGAATGCTGGTAGTTCAGAGCTGAGCCTCTGTTTCCTCAACAGAACTTTGATCAGTGACATCCATGGTGGATCTCACAGCCCCCATTTGAGTTTTCCAAGAGAAAAAGAACATGTTTGTCCACATTATAGATACATGAATGGGCCCACAGGTGCTGTCTCTCTCTGTCAGGTGGTGAAGAGCAAAACCAGCAAAGTCAGGAAGAAAATCAGGACCATGAAAGGTAGGCTACTTCCTTCCCCCGGAGAGGCAACTTCAGCCCCTCTGCCCGTGATTACACTTATGAGTTGCAGGACCCTAGAAACAGCTCCTGAGCAGGAACCCAGAATTGAAGACATTTCCCAGGTTCTGTGCTCAGAATGAAGCTATGGACAGCCAGGACTGGGTACTGCCTGAGGAGGGAAGGTGTGGGAAGAAGTGGGTCCATGGGATGAAGTGGCGCCAGGCCCTCTGATTTGGAGGTAATCTTGTTGTTTACTCTGAGACATTTTCCTCTTTCAGAGCACTGGTCCTGCCCCTCCACTGCACAGAGAGATAATGACACCTATGGAGGTCAGTAGAAGTGGATGCGCCTGGTTCATGGCATTGTCCTGCCCAACATGCACCTTGCTCTCCATGCATTTGGGCTCCCAGCTTGCTCATGGATGACTGAGCTCCTGTTTAACTTTTCATTTCTACAGAAGGGACAGTTCACTCAGTCTCTGGTAAGATACCCTGTCCCTCCTATACCCACCAATAACCCAGTCTCCATTTCCAGCTTACAGAGGCTGCAGGAAGAAAACTAAGGAGGACAAGGTACTGGATTTACTTCGGCACAGGTGAGCCATGTGCAGTTCTCTCTGTATCACTCTTATTGCCTGATATGTGACCACTCCTGACCAGGGCATGAGTTATCCTGGAAATAAAGGCCCTCTGAATGGGTGGGATATGAGTACAGCCCTGGAGGTTAAGAGCACAAGGTCTTGTAAAAGAGCAGAGTGTGGAACATTGGTTGTGATGGGCTGGGAGGGTCCTTCCTCATTCATCTTGCCCCACAGCCTGGCCCCATGAGGTCCTGGCTGCAATCACTTCTCCTGTCTCTTACAGCATGCAGGAGAGGCTTGTCAATACCATCAGCATTTGCCAGGACTTAGGACAAGATGCCTCAGGTGAAGCATTCAAACCAGATGCTGCCAAAGCCCACCTGCCACCTAGGCAGCCCACAGAGGAGTCTGTGGCTACCAGTTCATCCCTAGAGACTTCCTCTGCTCCTCGCAATGAACACCTGTTGCTTCAAGATTCTAAGCCCTTGTCTCCTGTCCTGATGAAGTCTTCATCGATTGAGCCACAGTTGTCTGGTGCCTCTTGGCCACCAGAGATGTTGACAACTGGAAGACGCCATTCACCACCACAACAACAGGCACCTTCCTACCCATCTCATCCTCTGGATCCTGTGGCTTGTCCTCCACCCATGCCAGATACCAGCATGGCAGCTCCTGAGTTTGAGAGGAAAATATTGGCAACCTCACAAAACACAACTCTGCAAGATTTGTGTGTTCCCATGCCAACCACCCCAGGGCTTAACCTCTCAAGGAGGCCTACCTCAACCATCCCAGGTCTTAACTACTCTAACAGGCCTACCTCAACTATCTCAGGCCTTGACCACTTTAGCAGGCCTACTTCAACCACTCTAGGCCTTGACCATTTAAGCAGGCCTACCTCTACCACTCCAGGCCTTCACCACTTAAACAGGCCTATCTCAACCACTCCAGGCCTTAACTACTCTATCAGGCCTACCACAACCACTCCAGGCCTTAACCACTTAAGCAGGCCTACCTCAACCACTCAAGGCCTTGACCATGTAAGCAGGCATATCTCAGACCCTTTCAGATACCATGTAGCTTCCACAACCTCCTACCACTCAAACCTAACACATGATGAGTCCTTGCAAGTGGATCTTTTGCTCACCATCCACGAGCCCTCGTTCAGGACAGGCCACACAGACTGGAAGATAGAGGCTGGCGAGCCCTCTTTCATCATTTGTGACATGCTGGATATGCTGGAAGCTCAAATAAGCAAAAGAGTCCAAATAAAATTTCGAAAGGAAAAAGAAAAAGAAAGATCTGACCTAGGCTTGCTGCACTCCTGGGGCAGCAAGCAAGACAACATAACCTCATGCCTCTTCTGGAAGAAACACTGCAAATCTGAACAGTTTTCTGCTCACCAGAAGGTTTTAGGCAACAATTTAAAGGAGACATATAACCAGCTTTTCTGGGGGCACCCCATTCTCCACAGTGAGTCCCTTGCGGCCACTGTCAGCATGGCAGGGGCTCCACTCCATCGTCCTTCCATCTTGTACAATGGAAGCTCTGCATACAGCCCCTTACAAGATCAGACTAACAACCCTCCACAGCTCTGTTCTCCACAGCCCTTGCTTCATCACTCGGTCAAATCCCAACCTATGACTCCAAAGTTTCCTCCACCAAAGACTAGACTCCAAACCCAGGCCCGTGACCCATCCCCTCTCTCTAAGCTACCATGTGATTCAGCTCCAATTAGGGATGATGGGGCTCCTTGCCCTACACCCTCAGGAACCCAAGTTATTGTCCCATCTGCTGTTGAACACCTAGAGCGCCACGTTTTAAAGAAACACCAAGAAAGTATACCTGATTTACCAGTTATGGTCAAAGAATCACAGGAAGCATTTCATCAACACACTTCCAACAGAAGGGACTCACAGGGGGAATTCATCAGCGCTGAACTATGGCAGCAGATGGAAAAAGACTTTAAAAAGACATTCAAGCAACAACAAGGTCAATCACCTCACAAAGCCCAGCTATCTCAGCACCTGGGTCAGGCACAAGTGAATCACAGGAATTCATGCCCCTCGGCACTGGCAAATGAAAGCAGTCAGCACCCACAGAGTGTGTCATCAAATGGTCCAGAGAAATTCCATCCATGGAGAAACCAACACCAGGATCTGACAAAACGTCTGCAAAGAGCTCTGAAAAAACCTCTCTACAGGAGCCTAGAAGTTCTTGAGACCATCTATGAGACCGAGGAGGAAACTTCCCACAATAGACACCCGAGAAGTGTTTTGCAAGTGTTTCCACGCTGGGGCCAGGAAAGGAAGAGCTAGAAGGCACCCTGAGAAATGATGAATGGAGAAAAACAAAGGACACTATGTTGCCCACGGGAACCTGTTGTGAAATCTCAAAGCCAACTATGGAGACTTGGAAAAAACCATCCTTCCATGATTTAACCAATAGCAAGAAAACTACTAGTGAGACTTTCATCGTAGATCCAGGCATTCAGAAGGTGCTAGAAGCACATATGACAAGACGCCTGGTGAGGCACAAATGGAGGCAGCCACTCAGAGTCCTCAAGACCATACGTGTTTTAAATATGAAGGCAACTACAACTTTGCCCTTTCCACAGTCCTCCAATGCCTCTCTGCCCTGGGAATCTAGAGACAACTCTATTATCCAAATAGCCGGTGCCCTGGGAGAACCCTGCCAGAAGGACGCAGAAAAAGAATGGACAAAACTTCCATTGTAGAATCCCTATCCATACAGAAGTGTCCTTCTGTTCTCCAGGTAGAACACGTGAGAGAGGCTCCACCTTGTACCAACTCTGGGCCCTTTGATGCCCCTACAGTTATCCAGCGGGGCAATGTGACATCTGTTCGGGAGTTCAGTATACCTTCCCAGTCCTCAAATAGCAGGAATATCAGGGAGCTGGTGGAGACAGAGGAGAAAGAGCCCTGTGACTGGATACTCCCCTTGGAAGCCGGGGGGTTGGGTAATATTGAAATTAATGAATTCCTAGAGACCAATGGGAGCCTATCATCCCCATCGGAAAGCTTTTCCCAGGAGTCAGAAGACCCAGGCCAGAGCACACCTCACTGTTCAACTGCTGGCGTTGGCCTGCAAGAGTGTGCCATTGACGAATTCTGCCTAGACTGGGTGCCCAAGGTTCTGCTTGGTGCAGAGAGCCTGGTTTCCAGGGCCTCCCAGGCCAGCTTTAAGGATATGTCCACTGAAATCAAGTCACCCTTTGAGAACAGGTACCCTGTCCCCAAGAATTCCAAACCAGAGGAACAACAGTATAGCCACATCTCTGTTACAAACAACAAAAAAGATACTTCCACTAATCCAAAGCAGGACATAAAAGTTAAAGGGACCAAGTCTGTTCAAGGCCACAGGTCTAATAATGAAAAGTTTGTGGACAAAATAAAAAGCTTTGTGTGGTCGATATTAACTCCAAACTACAAAGAGAAAGAAACCTCTAGGCAAAAATACAAGGGTTTACTTCCAATGACACAAAGTCAACCATTTGTGTCACAGGCAAACTGTTCATGCCAGTCGCTGAAAAGGTCGCTGAAGGACAGAACTTCATGACCAGTGTTGGACAGAACCTAAAGAAGAAATTGGGGGTTCACAATAGCTGTGTTCCCCCAAATCCTGTGAGTAGGCCTGGATACCACAACA
Organism: Microtus ochrogaster; assembly: GCF_000317375.1. NCBI lineage: Eukaryota > Metazoa > Chordata > Mammalia > Rodentia > Cricetidae > Microtus > Microtus ochrogaster. The sequence goes on from NC_022012.1 coordinate 19,836,156, forward strand.
GGATTCCAACAACAGAATCAAAGAAAAACCAAGGAAACAGCACAGTTCGTCAAGCAAACCTCAACTTACACAGCAAACCTGCCCAGGACAAAGGGATGCCCTGTGGAAACATCCAGACCCAGGTATCCAGCCCCTATCAGTGCAGAGCTCAAGTTACACATGTCCCTGCGATGCTTGTCCACTGTCCAAGGCACTGTCTCTACCGAAATATATTACCTAGAAACCAAATGCTTTCCCCAAGGTAAAATAAACTTTTATACATCACTTCCTCTGAGTATGTTTTATCTTGAAGTTGTATCTGCATGCTAGGCCACAGAGAAATGTCTGTATCTGGTCCCCCTTAGAGTACTGCTCCAGGAGAGGATGTGACTCCCTGAAGAGAGGACAGACCATCTCCTAACTCCATCACTGTAGTCAGAGTCAGTTATACTGTAATTATGGAAACAAAAGTTTTTAGGATGTGTGTGTGTGTGTGTGTGTGTGTGTGTGTGTGTGTTAAGTCAAGCAAGTAAGACCCCACCCTTAGGGTCAGCTCACCATGTGTTTCTCCTTATTTTTGTGATGAAGCTGTGGACAGAGGCACCAGAGAGCCAGACCAGTGTCTACCCAAGTCACAAAGTAGGCACAGTCATGTGGATGGTAATGGGGCATCCTTGAGTTCAAAGCAGGAGAATCATAACCTCTGGATATCCTACCAAGAAACAAATGACCTAGGGATCTTAGGGACCCCCTACTCACCTCATTGGAGACTGCTAACATTAAGCCGAGTTCTCTAGACCCTCCCAGCTCATCCTGGATGGCAAAGCAGTGTCACCCTGTCCTATGTCTGCCCACAATGCCAACATGGTGTCCAGCATGCAAGTGACAACTTTTCATGAGGCTGGCAGCTTCAGAGTGGTTTCTGTGTGTCCCATGACCCCTAGTCATTTGCCATTGCATCTGATCCACTCTAAATACAGTACCCATCTGACTGTGGGCAGGATGAGCCCAGGGAAGTGGTAGAAAATAAAAGGCTTAGAGCTAAGGCAAGAGGTCCCGTAATGTGAGAACACCCTAGAAGTTTGCCTGCATATACTGCCCTTCCAGTACAGACTGCTGACATCGGGGTCTGAGCCAAACCCCTTAGCCTCAGTCCAGGCTCTTCACCATGGCCTGGAGGAGCCCTTTAGCTTTAAAGACTTGACGAATCCCTCAAGGATGGAAGATTAGCTTCCCAATAGCACGTCTAGGAATCTGCATGTTTTTACCTTCTCAATTCTAGAGAGGAACTGGTGAAAGGCCAGAAGTTAGGAAATATGAATTTTCCTCACTGCCTGGTGCTTTTGCATGCACATGTTGTGCCAGAACTACTCCCCAGGCAAAGGAAGACACCTGAAAAGGGTTGAGAGGATGCACTGTCATCACACAGCAAGTCATTCTAGACTCCAGCCCTTGCCTTCCTGTGAGCCCAGCAGAGTAGGCCACCTCATAGTGCTGGTTCACACAGTATCAGAGACTTGTCCAAAGTGAAGGTGCTCTTTAGATCTCTGGACCACCCAAAAAAGTTCCTTTCATACATATCAATCAGCTACCTTTCCAGGTTTCTGTGCCCCAAGCTCTTTTTTTTTAATTTATTTTTTTTATTGAAAAAATTTCTGCCTCCTCTTGCCTCCATTTCCCTCCCCCTCCTCCCCCTCCTCTCCCCACCACCCCACCCCCCCCCCCTCTCCTCTCTGCATTCTCCCTCCCTCTCCAGCCTTAAGAACAGTCCGGATTCCCTGCCATTTGGGAAGTCCAAGGTCCTCCCATTTCCATCCAGGTCCAGGAAGGTGAGCATCCAAACAGCCTAGGCTCCCAAAAAGCCAGTTCATGCAGTAGGATCAAAACCCAGTGCCATTGTCCTTGGCTTCTCATCAGCCCTCATTGTCTGCCATGTTCAGAGAGTCCAGTTTTATCCCATGCTTATTCAGTCCCAATCCAGCTGGCCATGGTGAGCTCCCAATAGATCAGCCCCACTGTCACAGTGAGTGGGTGCACCCCTCGTGGTCCTGACTTCCTTGCTCATCTTCTCCCTCCTTCTGTTCCTCATTGGGACTTTGAGAGCTCAGTCCAGTGCTCAAATGTGGGTCTCTGTCTCTATCTCCATCCATCTCCAGATGAAGGTTCTATGGTGATATGCAAGATATTCATCAGTATGGCTATATGATAGGGCCATTTCAGGCTCCCTCTCCTCAACTGCCCAAGGAACTAACTGGGGACATCTCCCTGGACACCTGGGAGCCTTTCTAGAGTCAAGTCTCTTGCCAACCCTAAGATGGCTCCCTTAATTAGGATATATACTTCCCTGCTCCCATATCCACCCTTCCTTTATCCCAACCATTCCATTCCCCCAGGTTCCCCCATCCTCCCCTTCTCACTTTTTTCTTTCCATTTTCCCTTACCTCCATCCCACACCACGCCCACGTTCCCAGTTTTTGCATTTTAAAGTCTTGTTCTTGAGTTCTTTATATATTTTGGAGATCAGACCTTTGTCTGTTGTAGGGTTAGTGAAGATCTTCTCCCAGTCAGTGTGTTGCCTTTTTGTCTTAGTGACAGTGTCCCTTGCTTTACAGAAGCTTCTCAGTTTCAGGAGGTCCCATTTATTCAATTTTGCCCTTAATGTCTGTGCTGCTGGGGTTATATGTATGAAGTGATCTCCTGTGCATATATGTTGTAGAGTACTTCCAACTTTCTCTTCTATCAGGTTCAGTGTGTTCAGATTGATATTGAGGTCTTTGATCCATTTGGACTTGAGTTTTGTGCATGGTGATAGATATGGGTCTATTTTCATTCTTCTACAAGTTGACATCCAGTTATGCCTGCACCATTTGTTGAAGATGCTCTCTTTCTTCCATTGTAAACTTTTAGCTCCTTTATTGAAAATCAGGTGTTCATAGGATTGAGGGTTAAAATCTGGGTCTTCTATTCGATTCCATTGGTCGACTTCTCTGTTTTTATGCCAATACCAAGCTGTTTTCGATAGTAGTTCTGTAATAGAGTTTGAAGTCAGGGATGGTAATGCCTCCAGAAATTCCTTTATTGTATAAGATTGTTTTGGCTATCCTGGGTTTTTTGTTTTTCGATATAAAGTTGATTATTGTCCTCTCAAGATCTGTGAAGAATTTTGATGGGACCGTGATGGGGATTGCATTGAATCTATAAATTGCCCTTGGTAGAATTCCCATTTATACTATGTTAGTCCTCTCAATCCAAGAGCAAGGGAGATCCTTCCATTTTCTGGTAGCATCCTCAGTTTCTTTCTTCAAAGACTTAAAGTTCTTGTCAAAGAGATCCTTCACTTCCTTGGTTAGAGTTACCCCAAGATATTTTATGCTGTTTGTGGCTATTGTGAAAGGTGATGCTTTTCTAATTTCCCTCTCTGCTTCCTTATCCTTTGTTGATAGGAGGGCAACTGATTTTTTGGAATTGATCTTGTATCCTGCTATGCTACTAAAGGTGTTTATCAGCTGTAGGAGTTCTTTGGTGGAGTTTTTGGGGTTGCTTATGTACACTATCATATCATCTACAAATAACGAAAGTTTAACTTCTTCCTTTCCAATTTGAATCCCCTTATGTTTCTTATTGCTATTGCTAGAACTTCAAGCACTGTATTGAAGAGGTATGGAGAGAGTGGACAACCTTGTCATGTTCCTGATTTTAGTAGGATGGCTTTGAGTTTCTCTCCATTTAATATGATGTTAGCTGTCGGCTTGCTGTAAATAGCTTTTATTATATTTAGGTATGACCCTTGTATCCCTAATCTCTCC
>NC_022012.1:19862497-19883554 GCF_000317375.1 Microtus ochrogaster
TTTTTTTTTTTTTTACAAAAGACCTTCTGTATGCTGTTAATGATGATACTATTAAGTCCTGTTTAATTTATCCCCTAGGTTTAGTTAAAATACAAATACAAAGGAAGAATCTTTCTTTAGAAAATCCTTTCATTTGGAGTCCTTGGGGAGCATGGGTGAGGAATGAGGGAGCATTATGGGATCAAGGTGAGTTCTCATTGGTTGGTGGGGCAGCTCTCCCCTGTAGGAAGCCTGTCAAAGTCATGAGAAATAACCTTTATTGAATCAGATGTTCCTAAGGCCTTGATTTCTGGGTGGATCTGGGCAGCCCAATCAGGGACCTTGTCTTCCCTCTGGAATTTTTTTACCTGGGATGGGGGTGGGTGTTAAACTTGGCTTATCTTGTCTCCTCTAGAACTATCTACTTTTGTATTGTATATTAAGATCACTATGAATTTCCTTAGGAGCTGGACATGGTGTTACATGCCTGTAATCACAGCAGTTGGGATACTGAGGCCTACAGGAACTCCATAAAAAGATCCCGACACAGCAACAAAAATAGTTCCCTTAGTCCAATAGAAGACTTTTTTAGTATTTAAATTTCTACATATAATCTGTGGAAGTACATATGTACAACTGTGCCATATACATGTGTTTGTTTAGGTGGCATTATTTGTATACATCTTTAATATATAAAATTGACGCCCACTCATGCATGCTGTCAAAAACACTGCTGAGAATGGCGTCAGCAGAAGAACTAAAGCTTAAACAGTTGGGGTAACACTGACCCCTTTCCTTCCACCCAGAGCCTTCACAGCATTTTAGAGTAAGAATCTGGGCCTGTGGAGGAATCCATGAGCTGGTCCCATCAAGTGCCTAAAACAACATCACCCTTTTTTTGGTTTTTTGGTTTTTTTTTTTTTGTTTGTTTGTTTGGTTTTTTTGCAGGTACTTTTGCAGTTTTAAAGAGGAAATGCCAACACATCCATGAATCTCTACAAGGGTGAGCACATAACACGTGTCCTCCCGCACTCAGCAGCACTGCAGGTCTGAGTTTTATGGGCCTCTGGACATTTCACCCACACTGCAACCAGAGAAGCAAAATCTCAGTCCTGGCTGCTTCAATACAACTGGACCAGCCATTTGCCACTCCCGTAAAGACAAGGCCTTGTTCTAGTAGTTCTATGGCATGTAGTGGGCACTGTACTAACCAGGAGGAGAATAAGCCGCAGCTGCTCGCAGGGGTGACCCAGGTGCACATGGTTCATCTCATCTCCCCAGAGAGAGGGCGGCACTGTGACATTCTACTCTTAGGAAATCAAGTTAGTCATTAGAGAAAAGAAAAGGAAATCTTCAGGCTGCTCTTGCATGGTTCTAGATCTTTCCTTTTGCTTCCTCAGGAAATGTGTGCCTCTTGAGTTGTGAAAGTTCTTTCTCCTTTGTAAGATGAGGGAATAGACCCTGTGCTCAAAGAGAGGGCGGGTGAGTGGGTGGGGGCAGCTGTTGTGTAGAACAGTCAGACTGTGGTGTCTCTGTGTCTGCCGGCTGGAGAGTGTCTCTTGTATGCTGTATGGTGGGAGGGTCACGGGTGTTGCTGCACACTATTAATTGTCTGGCACAACAGAGCACATTGGAGGACTGCATATCCATCCACTAGCACCAGCAACAGCATTTTTGTTGATGGTGCTGAGCTTAGGACTTGGCCCAGGGCTTGGTATTTACTGGTCTGTTTAAATGGGTATGTTGCCAAGTGTGTAATAGGCTCAGAAGCAAAGCACCTCAGTTTGTGAACTTCACCTATCCCTAAGTCCATCCTGTCTCAGCACAGACACAGGCATTCTGTTTCGTTCCTTCCTCCACCAGCCTGGTCTCCCCATGCATGGCACATCTGCTCAGAGCACACGCGAGATCCGGCCCTGCTACCCTGTGTGTACTGAAGGGGACTGAGTCATTTGTGATGATGTTGAAACATATAATTTCTAAGGTCCTTCTCGAGGGGACATAACCTGAGACACTGACAGATCTTGGGAGTGTCTTGTGTAGTTTCTGCCTTTGTGAAAGCTAAGGTAGCTCTCGCCACATTGCAGATGCCCTCAGCTCTCAAGTATAAACTCTGACCTGTGCCTCGCTGTGTTGAGAAAACCTAATGTGTTGAAGTTTGCATTCAAATAAAGAAGACAGCAATGAGTGACCTTTGGGGGTGGCTTGTAAACCAGGTGGGATGAGCTGCCAGCTCCCCAGGGTTCCTGTAACAGCTTCCATCACTGAAATAAAATGCTTGAGGCAACTACTTAGGAATTGAAAAGTCATTTTCTTCATGATTTTTGTGGTTCTACTACAGGATTCCTTGGGCATTCTGAACAGAGTCAAGGGACAGACAGAAGCAGTTAGGATCCACTTTCCCATTAGGGAGGTTCACTCAGGGGACCTCAGGACTTCCCACCTTCTGAAGGTGCATGACACCTGCCAGGAGTGCTCCCTGAGACCTGAGCAGTGAAGACATTCTTCAGGCCATAGGGGCAGTCACTAAATCTTACTGAGTCCTAAGCTGGGAGTATCCGAAGAGCTGTCCAGAGTTTTGTTTCATTCTGAGGGTAAACTTGGGCCTAAGAACAAGGCGCTGAGCAAAAGCAGCCAAACTGAAACAGGGAGCCCGGTTTCACACAGGCCTGCATCCCAGCTGTGCCCAGGAGATGGATAGCATGGGTGAAAGTGAACCTGACTGAGGACCACTCAGAGTTGCCCTGCAGCTCATTCCAAAAGACAAGATTTATCCTAAAGGAATCTGTCTTCTTCCCTGACATAGCAGGTTTCTGTGTGTTACTCTAAGAAGAAAATGTTAACGTACATAAGATGTAAAAGAAATCACACAGATAAGACAATCATCCCACCTAAACCTATTGTTGATAGTCAAATATAATGGTATCACTTCACGTCTCTATGACATCCTGAAGCCTAGATAATAGGCAAGGCAGCGTGACAGTACACAGACCTGCAGGAAACCAACAGGACAAGTCATAGGAAATGGTGGTATATGTTCTGCTGGAAGTGGGTCCCAAGGGAGGTCCCTCCAGAAAGGCAATGCGATCTGGAAGTCAATATGGATAGTTTTCTTGCGAACAAGGGAGCAGTGTATATGTGGTGAAGAGATGGGAGGACCAACCCCAGGGCTGGGGGCTGTGAGAAGAGTCACCCTGTCGGGCGAGTAGCACTGATGCCCAGACTCCCATGGGAGACTGAAAAGGCCGCAGCATTCCATGAAGAGGAGGCTTCATCCCAGGCCTCTGCCCAGAGAAACAGACTCACAGGCCTTTCCTGGACTGGGAGGCACTGCCCAGCACATGGCTTCTCAAGATGGAATCGTGCCATGCAGTATAGCTCACTTCCACCTCCCCATGTCTGCTGTTAGTCCAGGGGGCCTTGACAGGGATGAATATCTATTTATTATGTTTTATTTATGGCTTTGGGGTCTGAACCCAGGGCATCTCACATGTGAGGCAAGCATGATGCCCTGAGCCCCGACCCTGCTCTGACAGTTACACTGTGTGTGTGTGTGTGTGTGTGTGTGTGTGTGTGTGTGTGTATGTGTGTGTGTGAGCCTGTGAGCCTGTGAGCCTGCAGTGTCCCGATGTCATGCTAGTTTGTTTCTGCAGCATTTGTGGTTTAAATGAGGTGGGGGAGCCCCTGTCCCCATCACTTCACCTCCAGCTGGAAGAGAGCACAGTGTCTCAGGAGAAGGACGCGAAGCTGCTTCAGGAAATTGTAGTTCAAGTAAGAGTGCCCTTGAGCAGTGGGCCTCGGCAGCCTGTCCACCGCCGCTTACCTCCTTTCCAGGAACACCTCCCTACTGCAGACCATGGGGTATGCCAAGAGGAGATGGTCGCCATCTCATGATGCTGGCTGACTAATGTCCCTGACCCTCCAGAGAGCCCTCTGAGCTCACAGGGTGCCTGAAGTGCTGGCTAACGGTCTTCTCTCCCCTTGCACACTCAGTTCCTGAGATTGTGGACAAGCTGCTGCCTGTAGATGCCTGTGCTCAGCTTCCCTCCTGAACAGCCCTGAAGAACCCTCTCACACTCACCGTCTGTTTTCTGAGATAAGGTGCCTCCGTCAGTACCAGGCTGGCCTGAAACTCACTGTGTAGCCAGGCTGGACTTCCCACTCAAAGGTCATCCTGCCTCAGCTTCTTGAGTGCTGGAGTTGCAGGTGTGAGCCACTACTCCTGACTAAACTCTTTAGTACCAATGCTTCACTTTTTTTTTTACTAATTACTGCTAAACTGTTTGCTCTGTGTGCTCACTGCACAGTTGCTTGCCCCTCCTCCTTGCAGCAGCCTCCCTGAGGTCTTCCTGCCTTTCCTGCAGGCTCTTGCCCTCTCTTGCAGAAATCCACTGTGCTACAGCACAGGGGTTCTGCACATCTGGGGTCATGCTGCCTCCCTATGGAACCTGGCATGGGCCCTTTTTACATTAGAGGGGGAACCAAAGCTTGATTCCACTATGTTACTCCCTGATACAATATTACCAGGCTTCTTGAAGTAACTAAGAAGCCTACCCCTTGTTACCTTGCATCCCTGTGACATGTCTGGAGGGCACTGCTGGTCACGTGATATTTAGTGTGCTACTGTTGTGTTCCTCCTGTGACAATGAATACACAATCAATGCTGATTGGGGTCAAGTAGGGGCTGTGGCAGGAAGAGGAGCAGAGCCAGCCTAGCTCCATGGAAGATACTCACATGGACACTCAGGGTTGAGCATGTTGCGGGGTGAAGGAGCCATAGACATCAGTAAAGATGGAGTTCCAGACAGGATTGCAATACATGGACCCTGGGGAGGAGAGCACCCTGAATATTTAAGGGAAAAGTCCAACATGGCTAAAGTGCACTGAGGGAGAACTGGACAGAGGAGGCCCAAATGGGTCCCCAAGGCCCACACCCCTTCAGGCAAAGCTAGAGTCATTATGGGGTTGGCAAACTCTGACCTTCTTTAGGAGGGCACTGGAGGGGGATGTTGAGTTGCTGATGAGGAAGTTGTTGATGAAGATGGAATCTTGTATTCCTCATCTGATGTGTCACACTTCCTCGGTATTGATTTTCCAATATGCTTACTGCAGGTGCAGTGGGCTGGGCCATTTCTGTCACCTCCTCCTGTGATGTGATGTGCTCTAGGCCTTTACCTGGACACAGTGTTCTGCAGGACGAGAAGGCACAGAGTACAGAGTGACTTCTCAAAGTATACTCTGAGAAGAACTTTGCTGGAGTGGCAGTTTTGTTCCTGAGCCAAGGTTGCAATTTTAGCTTTCTTCCTAGATAAAGTACTTCACGGGAACAGGAAATTATTTTCCTTTGTGCCCACTAATATATTCCCACTTTTCAAGAGTGCGTGGGTTCGTCCAGTTCTCTAAATATTACCTGTTCCCATGTGAGAGGTGAAGAAATACAGGCAGAAGGTGACACAAAGGCTTTGTTTTTCTGTATTCTCTTCTTTTGTTTGACACACAGTCCCATAAACCCTTCATCTTCTCTGCATATGAGGTGCTGGTGGCATGGCTATCTGCTGCCCAGTTTACAGCACCCTACATGGAGATGGCAAGCCTGGCTGTAGCAGGAACTCCCCCATCTCAAGTCTCTCTTGGTTGGAGATCACCAGGAGCATGTCACTGGATGGCCTGCAGGGATAAGAACACCTCAAGGTTTAACACTGTGGTTGTTTGAATAAGAATGCCCCCCTCCCAATAGGCTCATGTATTTAAATGCTTAGTCACAAGGGGGTGGAACCCTTCCATAGGATTAGAAATATAAGGGGGTGTGGGGTTTTTTTTTTTAATTAATTGTGTCACTGTGGGTAGGTTTTGAAATTTCAAAGTTCACAGGAGGTCCAATCTCTCTCCTTCCCTCTCTCCCTGGCTCCATCTCCCCCCCCTCTTTCTCTTTCTCTTTCTCTATCTCTTTCTCTTCCTCTTTCTCTTTCTCTTTCTCTTTCTCTTTCTCTTTCTCTTTCTCTTTCTCGTCCCTGATCAAATATTTCTTAGCTGCTATTCTGACACATCTCTGCTTACCTGCCTCCTGCTACATTGTCTGCCATGAAGATGATGGAGTAAGCTTCTCAAACTGTAACCAAGTCCGAGTTAACTGCTTTATTTTACAGGTGTTGCCCTAGTCATGGTGCCCCTTCACAGCAATAGAAGGGTGACAATGACAGACACTCTGCAGCATATGCTGGCTGTCATTGTGAATGTGTTTGTGTAGTTTGTAGGATTTTATAGACTTGCTTATGAGCTGCCATGTAGTTGCTGGGAACTGAACACAGGTTCTTTGAAAGTGCAGCAAGTGCTCTTAATTGCTGAGCCAACTCTCTAGCCAAATAGGCTGGTTCTCAGTCCTTGCCACCATCCATCCACCAACTGCAGAGCTGCCTCTGAGACCTGACCCTCCTGCTGATTTGCTGCAAGTTCCTCTAGGTGGCTTCTGTGAAACAACAACAAGAAGAAGAACAAAAACTTCCTTTCTGTATTATATCATCTAGTGGATACTTCAAAGATCAAAATATATATTTACTGCTGTTTATTCTTCCTGCAAAGCAATTGATTTTAGAATGACAGTTTTGTTCAAGTTCTTTTCCAATTTAAAAGGTTGCACCCCACAGTCTTGTCTGTTGATGGGCCTCTGAATAAAAAAAGGGTAAAATCCATGAGTGTTAGGCTAAGTTGAAACTATGGGATCATGAAGTCTGTCTGGCGTGCAGCACATGATTGTGATCCTGGCAGTAGGTGTCACTGGCCAGACCTGCATTTTTTGTCAGTTCCTTAAGACTGGAAAAGGATGATCAGTCTGAGGCAATTAAATGCTAACTTTTTTGGCCTGTGTCTTTATCCACTTTTTGGCTAATAAAGTTTGTATTCGCGTGGCCACCACACAGAGCCAACTATAAATCGACTTCTTGTGTATCCTGTAGGGTAAAATTGCAGGATAACCCTGTAGCCATCACGTCAGCCAATCACAGCACTGATGCTTCAGCCAATCACAAGCTAACATTGGTGGGACTTGCTGCCTGCAGCCAATCGGGCTGTTTCTGAACTGTTTGCTGCTCTTTGGCGGTTTAACTGCCAAGTCTGTAGTACTGCTGGATGTGGGAGAAGTTAGACCTTCTTAATCTAACTGCTGTCAGTTTTCCTGTAACTATCCCCACCCAGACACCAGAAGAGAACCTCTCTTTGTCCTCCATGGCATCTGCCAGGAATCCAAAGGTAGTGGCGCTGCTGGGACTTGAATGAGAAGCTGAATTGCCTGGCAATATAGAAGCTACAGCTTCTGGGCCCTCTGACCTCCTGCTCAGTGTCACCTTGCTAACTGTAGTCCACCCAGAGAGCCTGGCAGCATCTGGCATTGGGAGGAGTTGCTGACAGCCGATTTCAAGGCAAGGGAGGGGTGGAGGAGGCTGAGGGGACCAGAAAGGGGAGGAGGTTGCTAGGGGAGTGAAGACAGGGAGAGCAGAAGGGGTCCTTGGAATTCTGGCTCTACACCACACCTGTGGGCTCCCAGAAAGGTAAAGGCCTCCATACTGCGGGTAAAATAGACACCACATCCAGGTCTGGCTCACCCTCTCCCTAGCCAGTAACAGTTGAAGCTTGATTTCACTGTCCATGTCACCTGCTCTGTTGCAGACTCTGGTTCTCACTTGAGAGGAATACAGAAGAAGTTGGCTTATATGGCCCTGTGCATTTATTTGCACCTTTACCATCAGATGAGTCCACAACTATCAACACTTGTATTTCTTTCAGTGTCATTTTCAACCATTTCCCATACTGAGCATTAATTATGAATCCTAAAGATTTCTTATTTGTTTTGGTCTGGTAGGGTTGACTTAGCCTGACTTCCCCAGCCCTGAGAAAAAAATTCTAAAGACTTGTTTCCTTCATTACAGTATAATTGGCATTAACTTCAGTGATGGAAGTAGGGGATGGTGAGACCTCAAATGCCACTATCACCTCTTTGTCGAGTCATATGCTTTCCGGAAACAGTACTCCAAGGTGGACAAGATGCAGATGTTTCCCTGTGGCCGAGCACTGCAGAGAGGACGCCAAGATAAGACATACACAGATGACATAATGCCTAAGGTTTACATGCCTCAAGATGCCGAAAGCATGCACTCTCCCAGATAGTACACCTCTGCAGAGGCAGTGCCTCAGACAGTGCACAGGGATGCTTGAAACACGTGGTGCCTGTTTCCTGTGCTTGGATAGCTGTCTTGGGACACAGGTTCTCTCCACATAGGATGACCATAGGGCACCCATTTGTCTGTGTCAGTGTGGCTGTACACCTTAGGATTGGCTTGGTGAACAGAGCTAGTGTCTGTTTTCTGATTTGTTTTTTTTTTTTTTTCTGTCATTGGAATCCTGTGATGGAAGACAGGACAACTCAGGGATCTTGGACTGGTTCCATGTATCCTGTGTTGTAATAGGAGTGGCAGAGCTGCGTCCCCAGCACCCTGGCCACATGGCTAGCTTATACCCCGAAATAACAACACACAAACTGTATTCATTTAGACACTGCTTGGCCCATTTCTATCTAGCCTCTTCTAGGCTGACTCTCGCACCTGGACTAGCCCATTTCTTATAATCTGCTGTAGCCCACGAGGTGGCTTACCAGGGAGATTCTAGCCTACGTCCATCCTGGGTCGGAGCTTCATCGCATGCATCTGCCCGGGAGAGTGGAGCATGGCCTCTCTCTCCAGAGAGCAGACCTGTCGAGTCTGAGCTCACTTCCTCTTCCTCCCAGCATTCTGTTCTGTTTACTCACCCACCTATGTTTTAACCTATGAGGGCCAAGCAGTTTCTTTATTGCTAAACCAATGAAATCAACAGATTGATATATGACACTCTCACATCTATCCTGTTTGATTTGAGGGATCACATCTATGGGGAATCCCTAGTTTCTGCTTGGGAGTCTAGCCACAAAAGGTCACGAGTTTCTGTTTTTCAGCCACCTGTGGCATGAGTGTCTGCTCACGACTAGCCCTCGGCTTTGTGTCTTGGCTGATAAGTCCTTGAGTTTTTGTGGGGAGTTCTCCTGTACTTTGACCTTGGGGATCAAAATTGAAAATATCAGGGGTTTTATCCTGTGCCCAAAGTTCTTTTTTATCATTATTTGACCTCTACACTTGGCCAGGACTCATCCCTGTGAGCTGTTTGTCCTGCCTGGGGACTTCCAGTCCCCTCTAGTTTACTGTTTGGGTTTAGCTTATGGCTATGCCATGCTTCCTGGGGTTTTGAAATCTTGGGGACATTCCCTTCTCTAGACAGGAAAGGATTCCTGTCCTGGGAGGCTGACTTGGTTTTAGCAGGCACAGAATTGAAGCTAAGCTTAGAGACCCTGGAGGCCAGGATATCTGCAGCAGGCAGAACCTCGGGGGCACAGTCCTGCAGGAGAATGCCAGTGGTTGAGTAGTGAGATGTGCGTGGGCCTGAGTCATCTGGATCCTGGGAAATAGTCTGCAGTGATCTGAGAGTTATCCATCTCGCCAGATTCCATGGGGAGTGTGCACTCACAGGACTCTTCCTCTTCTTTGTCCTCCAGCTCCTTGGTATCCTTGTTGCTTGATGACTGGGAAGTCACACTGATCTCCTGATCCGATACCCTTTGCACAAATCTCCTAAAGCCAAACCCTCACTCTCCTGTGACTCACAGACACCCTTGACTAGGCCTGGATTTTGCTTTGAATTGTCTGTCCAAAATCCAAGAATCATATCGCTGTGCCAGGCTCTGCCCATGAGGCTCTGTGGGGCAGACACAAAAGTCATATTCTCCTTCTGGTTAGTTGTATTTAATTGCTTGAAATTGGGGAAAGCATTTGTTCTCGCATATACTACACTTCTGCAGAGGCTGTGCCTCGGACAGTGGACACAAATTCCTGGAACATGTGGTGCCAGTACCCTATGCTGAGAGTGTTTGGCTAGGGACACAGGTTCTCTGCACGTAGGTTGATGATAGTGCATCCATTTGCCTGTGAAAGGCTGGCTGTGCACCTTAAGATTGCCTTGGTGAACACTGATAGAGTTTGTTTGATTTATGTTTTTTTCTCTCTACAGAGGTCATGAGGTCATATCTTTCAGCCACCTTTGGTCGGGTGAAGAGTCTGCTCATGACTGACTCTTGTGTTTGTGTCGTGGCTGATAAGCCCTTGAGTTTTTGTGGAGAGTTCTGCACTGATTTTGAGGTCAAAATTGAAAACAAAAAGTCTTTTATCCTGTCCCCAAATTTCTTTTCATTATCATTTGTCTTGTCGGCTTCTACAGGCCTCCTACTCATCAGCTCTATGTCCTGTCTGTGACGTCTATATTTATATTTTTTCATTATTTGGATCAAACATATGGCTATGCCATGCTTCTTGGGGGCATTCCCTTTTCTTGACAAAAAAGGGTACTGTCCTGGAAGGGTGACTTGGTTGTCAGTCTTGAAGCTGGCCTGGGAGGCCCTGAAGGCCAGGAAATCTGCAGCAAGCGTAACCTCGGTGGCACAGCCTTGAAGAATGTTCTGTGCACAGTCCTGCAGGACAACACTAGTGGCTGGGCAGTGAGATGCACTCAGGCTCCAGTCTTCTGGATCCTCAGAAGTAGTTCTCGAAGGGGATGGACTTTCACTGGTCTCCAGCGATTCATCATTGATTTGAGAGTTACCCATCTCCTCAGCTTCCATGGGGAGTGCCTGCTCACAGGACTCTTCCTTCTTTGCCTCTTCCAGCTCCCTGATATCTCTGCTACTTGATGATTTGGAAGCCATGGTGATCTTCCAAAATGACACCTCTTAGTATATTTCTCTTAAATCATACCTCTTTATATACACCACACCCTCACTCTCCTGTGACCCAGAGGCCTCCTTGACTAGGCCTGGATTTGGCACTAGGTTGTCTGTCCAAAATCCAAGAACCATATAACCATGCCAGGCTCTGCCCATGTTCTGTGGGGTGGACACAAAAGTCATACTGTCCTCCTGGACAGCTGTAAGGACCTCCGAAGGCCCAGAGTTGTCACTGCATGGAGTCTCTCTCTGGAATTGGAGCTAGATGTCAGAAGGAGGGTTCTGTGTGGCCAGAGTTTCTACAGTGGAAGTTCTCTTCGTCGCTTGCTCTGCTGGGGCTTTCTGAAAAGGTTCTCCTAGGATTGGTCATTTGGACAATGGATTCACCTCTACAGTCCCAGAAAGACAAAGAGGCATTGCAGGACTGTGGAAATGGCAAAGCTGCAGCCTTGTTCACATTGGAAACAAGTATGGTGTGAGGGCTCTAAGGGGCAGGCTCCATCTGTGTTTTACCAGGCATCTTGTAAATAGAGCTTCCAGCACCGTCGGAATGCTGGGATCTAGGAAGGAGGCTCATTAGGAGTGTTCTTGCAGCTAGTTGAATGATTCAGAGAACGCTGTGTCTTTGTTTCCTTATTACTCTTGAGTTTTCCAGGGATAAGAACGCACGGTTCATTTATTTTCCATGATAAATGCCCACGAGCACCTTACTGTCTTTGGAAACCCTACACTTGCTGCTCGAGTGGCATTTTTGTAGAGTTGCAAGTGTGGATTAAAGCGAGATTAGTTCAGAAGGGTAAGAAATATTTTCCCTTTGTCTTTGGCTCGTTGTTTATGGTCCTGTAATTAAGCAGACAGGAAATCTGACAACAAGAGAAAGCCAGCACTTAGTGAAAGTGTTGCATATACATGGAGGGCTGGGGAAACACCCAACAAGAGAATCTAACAGATGGTTTAGAATTGGGGCTTGTTTATCATCTCAACCCAAACCAGTAAATTGTAGAGTAAGCAAAAGACAGGAAAAGAGCCGAGCTTGGAGAGGCAGCAGCAGGTTGTGAGGAGGCAGATGGAGGGAAGAGCGGAAGAGGAGGTGACTGGCTGACTGTCACCTAGGGCCCTGGGGACTCCCCAGGGCTATTGTTGAGTTGATTAGTACCAGCTCTGTCTTTTCTACTCAGAGGAAAGGGCACTTAAAATATTTTTATATTTCTTTACTCATTGTATGGGGATGTGAATGGGCATGTGTTTACCTTTCCCCTTCCAAGTCCTGCCTTGGGAAGCAGGATGAAGAAGACAAAGCATTCTCCTGTATCTGTCCTTCATATTCACCCATGACTCCAAATAGTCCTCATGCCAAGATGACAGAGGCTGGCTAGTGTGCTCCAGCCTTTACCCACAGTGGGGAGTTCTCTGCTCTCACTCCATCTATGCTAGGGAAGAGAAAGCATTTCTCATATGTTTTGGGAGAAGCCGATGGCAATCCCACCCCTGTATACACTTTGAGCAACAGGTTGTCCAGAAAATAACTGTATATTCCTCCACCATCTACAGATCTGTTTGGATAGACTGGGTAGAGCCAGGGAGGAGAGAAAAGAAAAACACCCTCAGAGTGGAGGCCAAAGAATGTAGCTCAGATTGTAGAGTGGTTGTCTCAAATCCCCCAGGCTCTGAATTCTGTCCCAACACTACACAAACTGGGTCTCAAGTAACCCAGCTATGCTCAAATCACTCTGTAACCAAGGATGAATGTGAACTTGTGATCCTTCTGCCTCCACTTCCCGGGGCCTGATTGCAGGTTGGGGACCATGCCCAGCTGACTCTTTATCTTACTGGTCAGCTTATTGAGTGTTTGGAAAGAGAAATACTGCTGCTGCCCCTGGCAGAGAACTTGTGAACATAGGGATGCCATGTATTTTACACATGAAACTGCTGGAGGCAGAAGAGTCTCCTCCTCACTGTGATGGTTCCTATTGAGGAATATTATTTTCAGATGTTATTTTTGTTCATGCTGCATTTGTTTAACTCTGTAAAGCTGTGTTACTATGCCTGTCTAAAACACCTGATGGTCCTAATAAATAGTTGAATGGCCACTATCAAGGGAGGAGCAAGGATAGGTAGGGCTAGCAGGCAGAGAGTATTAATAGAAGGAGAAATCTTGGAGGAGAGAGAACAAGGAACAGGAGAATAAGGACAGGAGGACACCAGGTTCCAGGCATCCGGCTACACAGTAAGCCATGCAGAAAGAAACAAAGATAGGTATACAGAAATGGAGAAAGATAAAAGCCAAGAGGCAAAAGGTGGTCAAATTAATTTAAGAAAAGCTGTCAAGAAAAAAGCCAAGCTAAGGCTGGGCATTCATAAGTAAGGATAAGCCTCCATGTGTGTTTCTTTTGGGATCAGGGTAGTACGCCCACTCAAAAAGCTAAAAGAACAAGAACAACACACAACAGGTTACAGCATGGGGGCTGTAAGGGAATAGTAGACATATTAATGGATGGAGGATTAGCAAGGTTATCATGAAAGCAAAGCAGGTATCCCTAATCCTAGACGGATCTGGAAGCTTCTCTGCCTCCCCTGGGCAGGGGGAGCAATAGGGAGGAGAATAAACTTGGAGAAAGACAAATGAGTCCCCAGAATGCTATGTGATGATCTAGGTGGGTGTCAGCCTCCAGGTGACCATCTGGATGGATTTCAACTCCAGTCTTCTGTCCCATGTCCAAGTTAGACCTCTGGTTGGTGGAATACCAAGGCAGGGAACCTATGTTGATGGAATCTTCAGGGGTTTCTGCATGGACTTTTCCCCAAGTACCTGATGTGGGATTCTACTCTGTATGCTGTGAATAAGTTTTATTGCCAACGGTAGATGGGCATTGAAGAAACTCATCATGGAATTTGCCTTCAATGTGACAAAGCTAGCCATTTGGGCAAGAAACCATTCCTGCCTGGACTGCTTGACAATATGATATATAAACTGGACATCCAGGATTCATAGGAAAATGACTGCTGAACTTGCCAGAAGAAGGTGAGGCACTACTTCAGGGTTCCTGCTCCACCAGAGAAACTGCCAGACATTCGGCAGGATTTAGAAGAAAGTGACTGACGAACTGCCAATGCAGGCAGAAAAGGTCTTCAAATTTCCTACTTCACTGAAAAGTCTGCCAGATATTATTGGCCTATAGGCTAAATATGGATACCCCAGCAACATAAAAGAACTTTGGGTGACTATCCAGGCAGGGAGATGTTTCTGTCATTCCTAGAACTTTGGAAGTTGCTTACAATGCACTTCTGTTTACTTAGATATTATTACATCCTTCTGGAGTCTTTGATGGAGTTCAAGACAGATTTTAAAAAATATAATAAATTAGATATAAAATTTTGGACCCTCATAGATAGGATAGATGATAAAGTATTTACGTTAATTCGCCAAATGTAAATAGACTAAATATTGTAACTATAATTCTTGCTTGATAACTGTTTTGTATATGTAATTTCACTATGTTAATCTTAAAACTTTCCTTTTTATTTAAACAGAAAAGGGGAGATGATGTGGGATTCCCCTCTGTATGCTGTAAATATGTTTTATTACCATTGGTTAATAAAGAAGCTGCTTTGGCTAATGGCAGGGCAGAATAGACCTAGGTAGGAAAACAGGGAGAAAGAATGCAGAGCCAGTCATATGCCATGTAGCTACAGAAGGACAATGATGTCAGAACCTTACCAGTTCCACAGTCTCATGGTGATACACAGATTAATAGAAATGGATGAATTTAAGATGTAAGAGCTAGCTAGCAATATGCCTTAGCCATTGGCCAAACAGTGTTATAATTAATATAGTTTTGTGTGATTATTTGCATCTTGTTATATAGGAAATGAAAGCAGTCTCCATTTACAAATACCCTCCGTGGGAACTCCAAAGTGAGAAAATTTATGATGGTATTTCCTCAGTTCCTTCAAACACAATTCAGGAAGCTTGCCCAAAGTTGTTTAAGTTTCTTCTTAGGGCAAGGCAAGGTCAGGTTTTGCCAGCATGAGGAAGCTCTTTTTATATGCAGCCCATGTCTCCTTGTGTTTTATGGGACAAATCATCTCCTGTTTCAACTTCCTTGGGGTGCTGTGGTTTCTTTAAGGAGAAGTGGCCAGATCACAGATGAGTGCTTCCAAATGGATGTCAGTTCCTTGGAGTTTAGCCCTGAAGCTTCAGGGATCAGAGCCCATCTTCCATGAAATCATTGCTTCATCCCCATATGTACCTGTAGGGTGCTGGGCACCAAACCTCCTGTATATTTGGGGATCAAGGTCCCATGCATACCAAATGAATTCCCTGCCATTTTCGTATTCTGAAATAATGTTAGAACAGGAGCTGAGAGATAGCTCAGTCAGGAGTGTGCTGCAGCCAGTGTAGCCTGTGTGGCAAGATCCAGGCCAATGAGAGGCCCTGTCTGTAAATACCAGTAGGTGGCACCTGAGGAATGACAGCTGAGGTTGTCCTCTGACTTCCATGTACACTATGCACACAGGCACCTGCACGCACGCACGTGCGCGCACACACACACACACACACACACACACACACACACACATTTTCCTGCATGATAGACCAACAAGACGGCTATACACATAGAACAGAGAGTGGCAATACTCCTGCTTCCTCACTGCTGCATCTCATATAACAGAGCCCTAAGCACAGACCCAGGAAATTGGCATCAGTGCGGTGCTGCTAATGAGTCACAGACCCAAGCAGAGCTTTGCACCTTTCCCTGCTGTGTGTCCTCTCAGCTCCCTAGTGTGCTGTGGTCAGACAGGGCCTCTGTCCTTCCTCGTCTGCCTCCCCAACACTGGCCTTGGTGCACAAAGTACATTGGTTCTTCCTGTAGCATGTCCCTGAACTGCACTGCTCTGCCGTTTTCTTCACTTACACTGGGGTTCAGCAAGAACATTAAACACAACCATGCCCATTAGCCTTACCATTCCGTAGACATCTCTGCTTCTTGGTCCTGTCTCGGGGCCCATGGTACCTGGAGAGTTTCCCACTATATGGTATCAGCATAGGGAGACATTTGTTCTGAAATTCAAACATAGAGTTTCTTGCAGTGTTTCCTGTAGATGTTAGTCTCCATGCAGGAGTCATCACTGCCCCAGGTGCTAATGGTACCTTTCTCTCCCCACCCTGGTTTTTGAATAATCAAGATGGTTTGTAAGAGAGCGTCTTCCATCTTTTTCCTATTTGTTTATTCATTTCAACATTGGCACACGAGTCCAGTCAGCCATAACAGAACCTCTGTCATCTGGTAATTCCTCTAAGGTTACTGGATATATTAAGGTTGGTTATCTGAAAACCTTAGATATTCATTTCTATTCTTATAATACATTTCTGAAATTGACTATTCTTCTGTCTGGATTTGAATAATTCTGTGATCTGTTTTATAAGGTGTCTCTATAGCCTGTATCTTAGCACTCAGATGACTCACCTTTCTTAGTAATCAGACAAAAATGATAATTCTGATAACGTTTACACTGGACATGATGTAATCCCATCTAAATTAGATATGCTTTCATTTAATTGGTCCATTTTCACACTGTCTAGTATATTATCATCAGACAGCCAAATACATCCATTGTAATGGGGTTTCCTATTTTTTAATGTGGGAAAAATTCTCTTTTAACTGATTATCTCTTTAAGAATTCCGAATTGTCTTACCAAATCTACCAATGATGTTGATGAAGATGTGAGGCTTATTGCTTCTGTGTAAGAAAGTAAAAGCCTGATTAAATTTTAAATCATGTAGATAAATTGGCAGAAGCCAAATAAGTGTGTTCTGGGAGAGCCCACAACCCACAGTGGAGAGAGAGAGAAAGAGCCAGCTGTCTGAAAAAGCACTGTGGTGGGGATGGGGAGGGGCTGCCTAGTACTTGTGGAGTTTAGGTGGCAGCTGATAAGTAGGAAAGAAGATGGAATCGTTTACTGAAGTTCTACAGCACCCAAGGGAACCCCTTACAGATTTCTTACAAAGATCGACTATAGCACTAAATAGAATGATATCAAATTCAGAAGGTACACAAATAATAATTGAAACTTTGGCTCTTGAGAAAGCCAGTTCTCTGTGCAAAAGGACAATTAGGCTGCTCTAGGCAAGGTCAGCACCTTTGGAGGAATGGATCTGAGTTACAATTAATATTGAATCTCATGAACATGACGAGGCATGGCTAGGAGAAGTGATTTCCAGAAGTTTGAGGAAAAATCAAATGTCAAATGTTAAAATTGTAAACAAGGCCAGGCAGTGATGTCACATACATTTAATCCCAGGATTTGGGAGGCAGAAGCAGATGGATCTCTGTGAGTTGAAGGCTACACTGGGCTTCACAAGATCATGGTAGAAAGAGTTCCAGGTGGTGGTGGCGGCTCACACCTTTAATCCCATCACTAGAGAGGGTTATAAGACAGGATGAGACAGGAACTCATTCTCTCTCAGTCTGGGGATTTCTTAGCAGTACTAGCTTTCTACTGGTTTGGCTGCTTTGCTTTTCTAATCTTCAGGTTGAACCCCAATATCTGTCTCTGATTTTTTATTATTCGGGCTACACTGGCCTGTGGTGAGTGGCCAGCACTCTGTGAGAGTTGGAGCCAGATCTCTTGCTTAAGTGCCCAGGTAAAGGATGGAGCAGCTCAGCATGGCCCTACCTCATACATGACTCCTATGTCCCCTAAGGTGACACAGGCCACAGATAGCAACACAGATCCCAGCTTCAGCCAGAGCACAGACCCAGACAGCGAAGAGGGCTGGGTCTAGATGACACCATGGCCCCAGATGGCAGCACAGGCCTCTCAGATGTAAATAGCCCTGGCTCCATATTGGGCCTCAGACTCCAACAAGGCCACAAATTGTGGCCCAGACTCCAGACCTACATGTGGGCCCAGCTGCCAATGTGTGCCACGGAGTTCAACACAGACCCCAACTGTGGTAGGACTATGGGCTCAGACATGGTCCTTGGCAACAGTTACACCAGGAAGTCACCATGGCCCCAGGTGGCAGCAAACACCATGCCACTTGATCCCAGTGGCAGGACAGCCCTAGGATACCAACAGGACCCCACGCTACAGCCCAAATCCATCGAACAAGCATAGCCCTCAATTTACCTCACTATGTACTAATACGGTACTCATATATTGTAACTCAGTAATCTTTCTTATTTATAGAATTTATAGGATGAAAGAAGTTCTCATTTTTCTTTGACCTAGGGCTGTGGGGGTCAGGGTGTGCACTTCCTCTGAACAGTGCAGGCACTTTGAGGGCAGAGTTGTGTCTCAATAGCCTATGTGCGAATCCCCCTCTCCCCTTTGCTTTGCAGTCCTAAAGTAGCTTTGGGGTCCACAGCATGATGCACCCAGACTCCCACCAGTGCAGCTAGGACGGTGACCACATCCAGGCTGCTCTCTCCCTCAACACTATCTCCATAGCGCAAATTAGGTTTGGACTCCAGGTGGTATTAGCTGCCGAGAATCTGTCATCTGTTCACTCTTGGGTCTCTAGATGACCCTTCCAGTCACCTAGGAGGCCACTCTGTCCTGAGATGCTCTTCAGGGAAAATGAAAACCATGTAGTTGAGAGCAAACCCAGGAATGGGTTGTACTTTAAGGACATTCTTATCCTGCAATAATCTGTAACATTTCCCAACATAACACATTTCAAAGAGTGAAATGCGGGAAGGTGGTGCTGTGCTTTGATGTTAACCAACCTTGGAGGAGGAAGGCATTTCTCGTCCTTGTCCAAGTTCCATGCCTGAGTCAACGTGATGCCCTTGTTCACGGACTGCAGGGAGAAAGAAAGGGTTATTACTAATCCAGACTTAGACCACACTGGAGAGATCTGCTCTGCCTTTGAAAGTACTGGCCATTCACAGTTGTATTTAGAGTCTAGGAGACAAAGCACACTGCCCCAACTGAAATTTCAAGGTGAACCCTTGTTTAGGACTCAGACCTTCTGTGATGGAGATGTGCTGGGCTATGGCTCTGGTAGATACAGACCCTGTGTGATGGCTGAACCCTTGGAAGATATGGCTAGGCTCTCTTCACCTGCAAATCTGATTCTACACCCTTTGACCCACTTCACTTACACTGACAGAGAGAAAGAGACACCATTTCACATAAAGCAGAGTGAGGACCCAGGGAGGCCAGAAACAAAGCCCTGTGTGCAGACAGTGTTGGTAGGACTGCCTCTGTGAGCAGCTCTAGGGGGACAGCCACATTGAGACCGTCCCTGATTCCATCTTGGCAAAGGCTCCCACGCCCTAAGAGTCTGGCACTGACAATGCCTGTTCTGAGCTGTCCTATGCACTCAGCACCCACTGTTTACCTGTCTAACTGAAAAGCCCTCCGCTGTACACTGAAAGCCCAGAATCTCGAGCAAGGCAGCAGTTTGTACAGATAGAGCTGTGAAATTAGTTCTGGAATTAGACAGCGATAATACAGAACCCGTGGATACAGCCAAGGACTCTGAATGGCAAGTTCCCCAGGGTTGTGTCGACTGTTTCCTGTGTGTGCATGTAAATGCACACACAGTGCACAACTCAAGGCATGGTGCACAAGGGAAGGCTGACTATATCAACTTCCTACCAGTAGAAGCATCATCCCAAAGAAAGTTGACCACAAACTTAGGAGCAGAATGGAAGACCATGCGGGTGGCAGCACAGCCACGTGCTCACTTCAGATCTGGGGAGAGAACTGGAAGCGTGCTGGACTCCGGACAGCTGGCCTGGCTGTGGAGGCCCAAAAACGTAAGCCTATTTCCACTTTGACCAAAGGTCAGAGAGTTGGAACTTACTCCTGATCCTTCAAGGTTATTGTCTGTTTCTACCCCAAACAAAGGCCCCACCTAGATTTAGAGCCAAGAGTTCTGGTCTCTCAATGTATTGTCAACAGGTGTGGCTAATATCCAGACAGTGTGTTTCAGGAACGAAGAAGTAGATAAGTTTCTACCCCAAACAAAAGTCTAAGGGTCCAACTAAATCCTACTCCCTTAAGGAGATAAAAATGGATTTATCTCAGGGAAAGGTTTGCTCACAGAATGTTTTGGTCTAGTGTGTGAGCATTGCTTGTCTTGTTCTAGTAACAGAATATTTAACTATGAATGTAGCCCACAATATTCAATTGGTGTGTTCATTTCCTTGTATCATGTTAATGCAATTTTTTTACTCATACCTTTTGGGGGAAGGGGTATTTTAAGTAATTGGAAATTAAACACAGGCAATATCAGTATTCACTGGAACTCCCTCCCTGTACTATCCTGTTTTCTGTTTTGTTATTTTTCACAAGGTCACTCTTCTCACAGCCCCCAGCCCTGGGGTTGGTCCTCCCATCTCTTCACCACATATACACTGCTCCCTTGTTCGCAAGAAAACTATCCATATTGACTTCCAGATCGCATTGCCTTTCTGGAGGGACCTCCCTTGGGACCCACTTCCAGCAGAACATATACCACCATTTCCTATGACTTGTCCTGTTGGTTTCCTGCAGGTCTGTGTACTGTCACGCTGCCTTGCCTATTATCTAGGCTTCAGGATGTCATAGAGACGTGAAGTGATACCATTATATTTGACTATCAACAATAGGTTTAGGTGGGATGATTGTCTTATCTGTGTGATTTCTTTTACATCTTATGTACGTTAACATTTTCTTCTTAGAGTAACACACAGAAACCTGCTATGTCAGGGAAGAAGACAGATTCCTTTAGGATAAATCTTGTCTTTTGGAATGAGCTGCAGGGCAACTCTGAGTGGTCCTCAGTCAGGTTCACTTTCACCCATGCTATCCATCTCCTGGGCACAGCTGGGATGCAGGCCTGTGTGAAACCGGGCTCCCTGTTTCAGTTTGGCTGCTTTTGCTCAGCGCCTTGTTCTTAGGCCCAAGTTTACCCTCAGAATGAAACAAAACTCTGGACAGCTCTTCGGATACTCCCAGCTTAGGACTCAGTAAGATTTAGTGACTGCCCCTATGGCCTGAAGAATGTCTTCACTGCTCAGGTCTCAGGGAGCACTCCTGGCAGGTGTCATGCACCTTCAGAAGGTGGGAAGTCCTGAGGTCCCCTGAGTGAACCTCCCTAATGGGAAAGTGGATCCTAACTGCTTCTGTCTGTCCCTTGACTCTGTTCAGAATGCCCAAGGAATCCTGTAGTAGAACCACAAAAATCATGAAGAAAATGACTTTTCAATTCCTAAGTAGTTGCCTCAAGCATTTTATTTCAGTGATGGAAGCTGTTACAGGAACCCTGGGGAGCTGGCAGCTCATC
>NC_022012.1:19897214-19902142 GCF_000317375.1 Microtus ochrogaster
CTGATTAAGTGGTCAAGGCCTTGAGTTGTTGAGGAAGACCTGCTTAAATGGTCAAGGCCTGGAGTTGTTGAGGTAGGCCTGATTAAGTGGTCAAGACCTAAGGTGGTTGACATAGGCCTGTTTAAGTGGTAAAGGCCTGGGGTGACTGAGGTAGGCTTGCTTAAGTAGTCAAGGTCTAAGCTGGTTGAAGTAGACCTGCTAGAGTAGTTAAGGCCTAGGGTGGTTGAGGTAGGCCTCCTTGAGAGGTTAAGCCCTGGGGTGGTTGGCATGGGAGCAGACAAACCTTGCAGAGTTGTGTTTTGTGAGGTTGCCAATATTTTCCTCTCAAACACAGGAGCTGCCATGCTGGTATCTGGCATGGGTGGAGGACAAGCCACAGGATCCAGAGGATGAGATGGGTAGGAAGGTGCCTGTTGTTGTGGTGGTGAATGGCGTCTTCCAGTTGTCAACATCTCTGGTGGCCAAGAGGCACCAGACAACTGTGGCTCAATCAATGAAGACTTCATCAGGACAGGAGACAAGGGCTTAGAATCTTGAAGCAACAGGTGTTCATTGCGAGGAGCAGAGGAAGTCTCTAGGGACGAACTGGTAGCCACAGACTCCTCTGTGGGCTGCCTAGGTGGCAGGTGGGCTTTGGCAGCATCTGGTTTGAATGCTTCACCTGAGGCATCTTGTCCTAAGTCCTGGCAAATGCTGATGTTATTGACAAGCCTCTCCTGCATGCTGTAAGAGACAGGAGATGTGATTGCAGCCAGGACCTCATGGGACCAGGATGTGGGGCAAGATGAATAGGGAAGGACCCTCCCAGCCCATCACAACCAATGTTCCACACTCTGCTCTTTTACAAGACCTTGTGCTCTTAACCTCCAGGGCTGTACTCATATCCCACCCATTCAGAGGGCCTTTATTTCCAGGATAACTCATGCCCTGGTCAGGAGTGGTCACATATCAGGCAATAAGAGTGAGACAGAGAGAACTAGAGATAGCTCACCTGTGCCGAAGTAAACCCAGTACCTTGTCCTCCTTAGTTTTCTTCCTGCTGCTTCTGTAAGCTGGAAATGGAGACCGAGTTATTGGTGGGTATAGGAGGGACAGGGTATCTTACCAGAGACTGAGTGAACTGTCCCTTCTGTAGAAATGAAAAGTTAAACAGGAGCTCAGTCATCCATGAGCAAGCTGGGAGCCCAAATGCATGGAGAGCAAGGTGCATGTTGGGCAGGACAATGCCATGAACCAGGCGCATCCACTTCTACTGACCTCCATAGGTGTCATTATCTCTCTGTGCAGTGGAGGGGCAGGACCAGTGCTCTGAAAGAGGAAAATGTCTCAGAGTAAACAACAAGATTACCTCCAAATCAGAGGGCCTGGCGCTACTTCATCCCATGGACCCACTTCTTCCCACACCTTCCCTCCTCAGGCAGTACCCAGTCCTGGCTGTCCATAGCTTCATTCTGAGCACAGAACCTGGGAAATGTCTTCAATTCTGGGTTCCTGCCCAGGAGCTGTTTCTAGGGTCCTGCAACTCATAAGGGTAATCACGGGCAGAGGGGCTGAAGTCGCCTCTCCAGGGGAAGGAAGTAGCCTACCTTTCATGGTCCTGATTTTCTTCCTGACTTTGCTGGTTTTGCTCTTCACCACCTGACAGAGAGAGACAGCACCTGTGGGCCCATTCATGTATCTATAATGTGGACAAACGTGTTCTTTTTCTCTTGGAAAACTCAAATGGGGGCTGTGAGATCCACCATGGATGTCACTGATCTAAGTTCTGTTGAGGAAACAGAGGCTCAGCTCTGAACTACCAGCATTCACTTCTTGATGTCCTGGGAGGGGGGGTCTTTGCCCTCTTCATATCAGCTAGATCAAACCTATAAGCATACATTTTACAGGAGGACATAGAAACCATCGCTCAGAACCTTTCCTTTCTCAGAGGTCCCTAACCAACCAAGGAACACTGCCCCGACCACCAAGTCACAAGGCCTCTCCCAGATATGATGGTCTGAGAGCAGACACCTTGTAGCCCACTCTTTCCTCTGCCCTAACTGCCAGTTCTCAAGAGGATGGGGTCCGGCTCTTGGCTGAGATCCCCTGTCAGCCACCTCCTTATTTAATTTGGAAAGGGAAGTCTGGAGAGAGAAGAAACTGTTCTTCCTTGCTTTGGGCCTAAGGCATACTTACTCTCTTGGTGGTGGTGTTTTCTGCTGGTGGAGGTGAGAGTGAGTCAAGGGGGAGGAATGGTAATATTAGGAGGAAGAGCCCCAGCCCCCACACAAAAGCCAAGATCATGTCCATTGCCCAAGTGGTGGAGCTGGGGGTCAGCCATGAAGGATCAAGGCTTTCCAGAAGAGAGAGAAAATTCTCCATCTGGATCGCAGTGCTGGTCTCAGGCAACTGAACTCTGAGAGTTCCCTCTGGGAGTTGGCAGCTGGGCCAGGCAGGCATCACAGAGGGCCTGTCTCCCTGTCACAAAGGGCTCCTGAGTGTGAAGGAGGGGCTTGGAAGAGCTGACCAGTTACTCCCTGTCCTCCAGGCTTCACATGGGCTCCATCCTCCACAGCCTTTTTCATATGTTTCTAATTCCATCTGCACACTCTTTCAGAAATAGACTCTTGTCTATGTTCTCTTCCTCTCCTACCCCCAGAGAGAACCTTATCCATGTTCTGTGGGCTTTGGGTCCTCCAAGCCACCTCAGGTGACATACTTCTTCCAAAAGCCCCCACCTCCTAATCTCTTCCAAAGTTCTACTAACTGGAGACCAAGCACTCAAATACACGAGCCTGTGGGGTTGATTCCACTCACCACAGTCGATTCTCTGCCCCCCCATAGGCTTGTAGTAATATCATAAACAGAATTCACTTCGTCAAATTTCAAAAGTCTGTCAAAGTCCAAAATCACTTCTGAGACTCAAGTCAATCTCTTATCTGTAACCTAACATAAAAGTAAAACTCATATTGCCTGTTTCAACATACAATGTCACACAAAACATATTTCTGTTCCTAAAGGAGAAAAGAGGGTGTCATGAGGAAAGGCTGGACCAACCCAAGACCAGATCCCAGCAGGGCAACCTCCAAACTCTGCCCCTCCATGTCGGATATCAAGGGCCCTTCAGCTCTCCAGTCCTCTCAGCCCGCCGACTGCAGCTCACTCCTTCTCTTGAGCTGCTTCCACTCCCTGTCAGCAGCTTTCCTTAACAGGGATCCACGGCTCTGGCATCTCCGACATCTTGGGGTATCCAAGGATTCTAGGCTTCACCTTCATAGCTTCACGTATTGGCCTCTCTAGGCATCCATGCAGGGCAACCCCTGACATATGCCTGGTCTCAGGAGCTTTCCTTATGCACAGGGGATGATCCCACTACCCCTTACTCATGTTCCCTTCATGACTCTAACTCCAGAACCACATGGCCAAAGTAGCCAAGTTCTGCTGCCTGCTTAGCATGATGCTTGAAACCAGGAGTCTTCTTGAATTGTATTGGCATAAGCTTTGATTTGTTGTTGCTCTTTAGGGACAAGACATTCCTTAAGGCTTTTTCTTCTCACCAATTGCAGGATTAGCTGGCTGGGGTCTTTCCCTAAGAGGACCCCTCCCTTTACTCCCTTCTTCTTTATCTCTTTCAGCACCAAGCAAGGCTCCACCATTGCATTTCTTGTGTTCTTTGTCCCTTCCAACTGTGCACTTGTATTTCCTTCTGCTCTGCTTGATCTTTTTCATTGTAGATGTGCATAGCAATGACTAATCTCTAATAACCACACAAGACAGTTAGTAAACTGTCTTGAAGTCTTCTCTGTCTTGAATGCCTTGGCACAGGAGACATCTTCCTAAATATAGCACCAGTAGCACAGACGCTGAGAGCAATAATTAGTAAACGGGAATCCCTGAAACTGAGAAGCATCTTTAAAGCTAAGGACATGGTCAATAAGACAAAATGGCAGCCCTACATCTGTTAGAGGGTTGATCTCTAAAATATGTAAAGAAGTCAAAAAAGTAGAGATCAATATACCAAATAATCCAACTAAAAAATGGGGTCCATATCTAAACAGGGAATTCTCAACAGACGAATCTTAAATGGCCAAAGCCATTAAGGAATTTCTCAAAATCTTCAGCCATGGGGAAATGCAAATGGAAATGACAATGAGACATCATCTTACAGCTGTCAGAGTGGCCAAGATTATAAACAGTGGTCACAGCTTCTGGTGGCAAGCTTATGTGTAGTAAGGGGAGCACTCCTCCACGGCAGGCCAGAGTTCATACTTGTACAGCCACTCTGGAAATCAGTATGGCAGTTCATCAGAAACCTGGGAATTAACCAACCTCGAGATCCAACAAAACCACTAATGGGCTTATACCCCAAAGATGGTCAATCTTCCCACCAGGTCACTTGCTCAGCCATGTTCCTAGCAGCATTATTCATCATAGCCGGAACCTGGAACAACGTAGATGGCCCTTAACCAAAGAATGGATAAAGAAAGTGTGGCACAGTGGTACCTTCATACAACGGAGTGTTTATTACTCTGCAGCAAAAAAGTGTATGTTCTGTGCAATTGTATATGGAAGTATGTCATTTTCCTTTTGACTTTATAGGGGTTACGTTTCAGAGATTGCCTCAAGTCTTTGACTTTAGAACAGTGTTGAGACTGTGAAAGACTATGAGGACTTCTGAAACTGGACTGAATATATTTTGCATTATGATGTGATTGCAAGAACATGTGGGAGAGGAATGTGGTCGTTTGAATGAGAAGGGCCACATAGGCTTGAGGTGGGAGTGTCATATATCAATCTGTTGATTTCATTGGTTAATCAATAAGGAAACTGCTTGCCCTCATAGGTTAGAGCATAGGTGGGTGGAGTAAACAGAACAGAATGCTGGGAGGAAGAGGAAGTGAGGTAAGACGCCTCAGACAGACACCATGCAGCTCATCGCCAGGGCAGAC
>NC_022012.1:19903227-19918103 GCF_000317375.1 Microtus ochrogaster
TGGCATTCTATGTTTCTTTTTCTCAAAGAACAATAGATCATGGTTTTTACCAAACATGAAGCTCATGGTGTTGGGAGTCAAAACACATGTCTCTCCCTGTGCAGAATTCTCCTGCTCTCAAATCTCTACTGATGAAGGGGACCCTGTATCAAATATGGACCTCTGAGAGGATCTGTGTTTTGAGGCACTCCTGCTCTAGAAGTTGTTCTTAGACCTGAACCACACAATCTGACCCTGAATGAATGATTCTGGAGAACCCATGTGAATTCTGGAGAGATCTGGGAGTTTTAAATGCATCCACAATTCTTACTGCTTTTCCATTGGTGTCCAAGAGCATTAAAGTCCATCTGAAAAGATGATTTATGTTCATAAGTTTCAAAGAAACTCCATAGTGAAAGTTTAGCTATCAAGAAAGAATACTAGTAACCTATTGCTGTGCTCTTCCTCCTCCCACCCCCACAAAACTCATAGGGTCACCAAGACAGACTTCAGTAGGATAATTTCTTTTCTTTGTTAGTGCTCTGTCTGTGGAGAGTAGGTATTTCTTCATTTCTCCCCAAGAAATGTTACTCCAAAAGTGTGTATCCTGGGTTAGCCCCAATTCATAAATGTCCTGTCTCAACCTGCTGAATGCTGGGACTATAGAAGGTGTCACTACTCCTGACTCCTTTAGTCTTTGTTTGTTTTTAATTTTTAGAAAAGTGATGGATTCGTCTTGGCATAAGAGTTGAAGGGACTAAGTTTAGATTCACGGTTGAAATTGTTCTGTGGGAACCAGCTGGGTATCCACAGCCGTGGAGGCAGAGGCTGCATTTAGACACTTGTTAGGAATAAAAGGGCCCTGACTGTAATTCTCGACCTCTTCCACTAAGTACCAATATACAGTTACAACAGGAAGCACATAGTGAAGAGAAATCACTTCCTTCTGAGACACTCTGAACCTGTCACCTCACCCATCTTCAGGACAGTTTCTCATAGGAAAGCATTCACAAGAGCATTTCCAAGCAGAACGATACAATTCTACAAAAATATTCAGGCAGTCGGGGACATCTGGGCATCTGTCACACTTTCCAATACAGTGTACACTACTAGAGTATGATGTATTGCGAACCTCTGAGTGCCAGCCTCAGTGTCCCCTCGGGGTCCAGAAGAAGATTTACAGCAAGTTCGGGACTTAAATTCCCTACTATACTTCTCCACATCAGTTTCTCTAGTCCATC
This sequence comes from Microtus ochrogaster, assembly GCF_000317375.1. NCBI lineage: Eukaryota > Metazoa > Chordata > Mammalia > Rodentia > Cricetidae > Microtus > Microtus ochrogaster. Next base: position 19,904,448 of record NC_022012.1, read on the forward strand.
CTCATTCTAAGCTTTCACTGTGTGTACACACACAAAACAAAGGCAGTTCTCTGAACTTGAATCTTCTCAAGGTCAAAAGCCAGATAAGAGCAGACCTGAGGTACCAGCATCTCCATGTCTTCATTTCCTGGCTGACAGTACCGACACAAAAAGTACTGCTACAGAGAGGGGAGGAGCGGAAAGAAGAGGAAAGGCATTGTGCTGTCTTTGAAAAAGTTGAGTACATTCCTCTGAAGTTACACAGCATCCCTCAGTCCCCTAAACAATCACAGGCTGGGATGCTAATTTCTCAATGTAGCAGATGTGGAGAGGCGGGCCACTTGGGAGGTATTTGAATCACTGAGGCAATGCGTTCCTAAATGGATAATGTCTTTCTCCTTTGAATAGGTTAGTTAGCACAATGGTTACTCTCACTTTTCTTTGTGGGTGTGCCTTTCTGTCTTCCAGAGTCCATCCTGTGAGTTAGCCCATGGCCTTCATCACTCCTGTTCACCTGACCCTGGAATTTCCAATTTCTAGTATCATAAGTCAAATATATCCTGTTCCTATACTACCCAGTCTTGGGTATCGTGTTACAGCAAGAGAAAACAGACTGAAGAACTTCAGTGGCCCATCTCTTGCTGGGTTCTTCTTATGTTATAGAAGTTTCTTTCCAGGTTAGCCTCCTATTAAGGGTTTCACACAGACACCAGCTTTATAAATTTAAGGCCACCCTTACACTTTGAAGCACATTAGGGTTGGTCACCTTGCCACAACTCACCCAAGTGAGGACTCTATCTGGATAGAAACTGTGGTTGGCAAGAAGTGCTTACAGTGTTGGCCTCTGGTCTGGCAGCAGAGAGTTGCCGCAGTAGGCCAGTGGAAGCCATGGCAAGTGGCACTCTAATGTTACAATCCTGTGCTAGTGTTGGGTGATAGGGTTGGGACTCTGAGTACTTGCTACAAGTATAAGAGTTTCCAGGCAGGCCTCCAGCACTAGGTATTGGGACCCCTTGATCTGTGGTCTCACACCTTCAGTTTGGAGGCTTGGGCGGGCTAAGTGGCTCTTCTGGAGAGCACAGATAGCAGGCTTCTCTTCTCTCACTCTTTGTGGCCTTACGATCTCTCTGCTCTATTGTAGCCTCTATTTCTACTTAGCTTTCCTTGCCCTGACTGTAAGCCCCTCAAGTGGCCAGGCCCCACCCCCAAGGGCTTCCAACTGCCAGATTCCACCCACAGAAACACTCTAACTACCCTAACTCTTAGAACCTGTGTTTAGGTGGAAGCCCCACTGGGCCTCGTTCCTCCCATTCCAGACCCTGCCCCTAAGGAGGGCCCACTGAAAATCATCTCCGCCCCCTGAGATGCCCAAGACCCTGTCTACAGGCTGTTTAAGATGAGATCCTAACCTGCCAGGTGTTTTTCCCTCCTGATTTTTCCTCTTTTCCTGGGACCATCCGGGAACACTTTGCTCAGATTAAAACCTGTACTTTCATTCGGCTTGATTGACTTATTGTACTGGTGGAGTTATTCCTGGTTAGGAGGAATATTTTTATCACCGTGCCCCCATCCTACAGAGTAAAAAAGCCTAATCCCACCAATCTCCCCCCTGAAAAGCTTCACTCTGAAAAGTTCCACCTTGTCCCCAAGAAACTCTATATAAGACCCGTGTCCTGTTCAGTCACCTGTTTCTCCAGAGGCAGCCACCCTCCTGATTTTTTCCTCTCCCAATAAATCTCTTGTGTGGTTTGTTGTGCGGTGTGACTCTGTGGTATTTCTTGGCTCCCCACTGCCAGGATACCTTTCCATTTGAGCTGTAATGCTCACATTGGCAATTCTCAAACTGTTCAGACTGGAAGCTGGTTCAGGAATTGCCACTGGGTCCCACCCGATTGACTAGGTACAGGCAGTCCTTTCCACTGTGAGACTGGATCCCAGCAGGGATGCAGAAGGGGTGTCGGGGGGGGGGGTTAGCTGGCATCCTGAGGCTTTGTGTATCTTAGGTGTTGCTGGTATGTTCAGACCTGTGGGCATTGCCAATGGCAGGCTCTGGAGCTTCCACAGGCAGACACTTCTGCTGGCAAGTGGTGGTGCCAAAGCTTCCTCCTTGTGGCTTCTTTAGAAGTTAGGCGATGAGCAGTTGTGCTTCTTTAGAAGTTAGCCCATGAAAAGCAAGGGCTTATGACTCAGAAAGGGGAACTGATTACAAACAGAGATCTCCTGGAGCCAGGATGACAGGTATCAGAAATCAGAAGCAGTCCCTGGGACTTCCTGCAGTTGTCAAATGGGTGCTGTCACTCAGAATCCCTTGGGAAGTTCAGGAACCCCCCCCCCCCCACACACACACACACAAGGAAAGGAAGTGGCATCTAGGCACAGGGCACTTAGTGGTGTCATACCGGTTAATGCCCAGCAGGGGGTGGGATTTCCATGCCCTTGTAGATCTTCAGCTGTCAGGGTGGCCCCTTTAAAACCAGGCTCTGGGGATCAAGCACTCTCCACTATATGAGGTTGGAGCTTATTCAGGGGTTCTACATTCCCAACTACCATCCTTACTGTTCCATAGTCTCTTCTGCTTCCTCTCATCGGCACTACTGAAATTATGCAAGCAAAGTCTACTTCTGGAACTCTTCATTTGGCCCGATGTCACATCACTGGAGAGGTAGCCCAGGAGAGAACATCCCAGTGGCCCCAAAGCAGCCTGCTTATGTATGCAGCACAAGAAGGGCTGCTTGGATCACTCACAGACATTTGTTTGGCTAGTCATAGGCTTGCCTCTATCACCACTTATCATTGCTTGGATTTTTGATTTATATCAAGCATGGCCTTGCTACCAGCATAAGTACTTGCTTTATGCCCTATTAAAAGGCCAATTCAGTCTCTTTATTAACCAATGAAAGTAACACATAGACAGATGACCCTCCTCCATCAAGTTCTCCTCATTTGGAAGAGGTTAAAAAAATGGTGTGAGTCTTGTGCTTGCCAAAAGCCTGGTACAAATGGCTTCAACAACTCCAGGTGGGGCCGTGCCTTCAGGAACCAGGGCAGTCAGCCACAGTCTTTTGCACAAGCATCTTAAGGTGTCCACGGGGTGTTTGAGATGCCTGGTGCGGGCACGAAGGTTAGCAGGCTGAGTGCTCAAGTCAGCCCAGGTTGTGAGAGGGTTCACGTGCAGCTAATTAGGGTGTCCACTTGCTTCATCTCCAGTGCCTTATTCACAGGAAAATGAACGGCAGATGGTGAGCTTCCCGCATGAACTTTGGGAACTTATCATTAACACTAATAGCCACTTGGATAGATCTGACAGTGCCTTAACAATGCTGTACAGCTGCCCAGTGGACAGGGAGAGACAGACCCTCTTGTTTACCAGATTAACCATTGCCCATATCTTCCAGAATCAGCACTTTTGCACAACAGCCTTCCCATTAGAAGACAAAGCTTTGGCACCATCTGGACAACAGAACACTGGCCCATTCTGAGCACCAGCTCCTCCCACCATGGTGGCGACAGCTAGGTTCCGGTTACTGCTCTAAGGAATTACTGAAAGCATGGTGCCTCAGACAGCAGAATCTTATTCTCTTCCAATCCAGGATCAAGGGATCAGAAGTCTGGCAGAGCCTTGCTCCCTTCCGTGGCTACAGAGCTACCTTCCATGCCTTACTGCTCTGGCTTCCCAGAGCTGTCATGGCATTTGTGGGCTTGTGGTTGCCCCACTCTACGTCTGGCCTCTGTCTTCACACGGTTGTCTCCATATATCTGTCCTTTTCTAGTGAGCCCTGCAATCGTCTGCCTCTTCTGTAATGGCACCTGTGAGACAGACTAGGATAAGGCTGGCGGAATGGTTCTGTCCTAGGTCCTTAACTTAATCACGTCCATTGCAGGGACAGCCATGTTTCTAACTAAAGCAGCAGGCAGCAAGCAAGTCATTGGCACCACTAGCCAGCTCACACAAAGATGTCTCCAAGTGGTCCGTGGAACACCATTGAAACAAATATCTGACCTCAGAACACTCTAGAAGAGAAAAATCAATATGCATTTGGTCACACACGTTTCACCATGCTTCTCAGGGAAAAACAAAACAAAACAAACAAAAACCAGAGCTGTGTTTTATTTACCATTCACTTTCTGCCTTGTGGGAGAATCTGTAGTTTTGTCTAACCACCTCACAAAAGTAACGAAGAACTCCCGAAGAGCACATGACAAATACAAATGGTCTCTATGTAGTGTTTATCTTACCTCTGGGTTTATGTAGAAACCCACATTTTCCTAAGCCTCAGAACAAAGGGACCTCCTCTTCTATATAAAACCTCAAATAGAAACACACTTTCAAAGGTGTGTTTTAAAAATCTTTTAAAAGTTTTATATTTTGAGATTTATATAGTGAGACGAGGAAGTGCAGGACCTGTAACTTTAGGCTGTCTCGTTGCAATCAACTATATGGACACTAGAGGGCACTATTGCAACAAGAAACCTTTGAGGCCTAGAAATCCCAGAACAATTGACTAAACTGGGTCTTCAACGATGTTAGTAACAAATTACGCCTAACACTTACCAAATGTTTCCTAGGCATCATGATAACTGCTTAAATGCAAGCTTCGACTCCTCCTTTCTCTCCCATTTCCATTTCTTCAACACAAAAGCTTTCTGGATAGCGTTCATTAATACTCCCACTTTGCGGTGGAGGACACAGAATCTCAGTAATTACAAGTAACCTGCCCAAGGCCACAGTGGGTATGTTACAAACTGAGGTGAGATTCAAGGACCAGATTTAGTGAGCACACAGTCTCTGGCGTATTCTGGGTCCTGACATTTTAGCCACGTGTAGGCACTTAACTCCTCCCTCTTCACTGTTTCAGGTCCACTACCGAAAGGAATCTGTGGCTCTGTCGCTCAGTGGATGCCTGAGGATGCTAGAGAGGTAAGTGCTGCTGGGACATTAGTGCCTAAGAGAAAACACAAGTTTTGAAAGATTTGCTTGAGCTCCTTCCATCAACCTCTGTCTCCTTGGGACTCAGCTTCTTGCTGAAGAGCCTGGGTCCCCGTAGTTTTTTCCTTTCTCCTTGTTAGCCTTCTCTTCTGGCCCATCTCCACCCTCTTAATGACTCCCTGCTGCCCCACAGAACCGCTCTCTACCAGGGAGCCCACATTCACCACAGTTGATTAGATTCTAGCTATTCTTTTTAGTCCATCTCCATTTCTTAGTAACTTTCTGCTGGCCCATAGAACTGGTCCACCAGGGACCCATGAGATGTCACACTTTGCCAGGACTCAGATTAGGGTAATAGCAACAAAGACCTGAACATCTCCCATCAAAGATGAGCCTAGACATCTACAACAAGAACACTACCAACGCCACAACTCCAGATGCCTTGATCCCCATGCCAAAGCATGGATGTCAATAACCAAGATAATATGCTTCCTTCCGAAACCAACAACCCCACTGTAATAAGTCCCAAGAAAATCAATTTGGCTGAAGCCCAAGACAAGGACTTCAAAATAGCAATTATGAATATGTTCAAGGACCTTGAAGAGGATATGAATAAATGTCTTAATAAGACTGTGAAAACACAAACAATTGAATGGAATGATGAAAACAATTCAAGATATAAAGGTAAAGCTTAAATAAGAACAGATTCACTAAAGGAAAACAAAACTGAAGTAAATTTTGGAATGAAAACTCAAGCAGTCAAACAAAGAGCTGAGATAAGATTCACCAACAGACTAAAAGACACAGAAGACCAAGATCCAGAAAGACAAAGATTGATCTCATGCTCTCTCTTACTGGGGGCTCCCAGCTTCAACTCTCCAGAAGTGAATACATAGCCTATAGGAATTCCCATTGCCAGTGTAGGGGGGTTGGAGAGCAACTGAGAGGGGAATAGAAGGATTCAGTGATCTGATGAGGGAAACAGAAAGGGGGGCTCTCTGGAGAGGGAAAGGGAGTAGATACAGAAGAACACAGGTAAAGGGGGCACATCAGGAGACAGTCATCCATAGGAAGCATTGGGAAACAGGGGGCTTTTGTTTTTTCCAGGAAGAAAAACAGATGCAAGGTTGGTAAATAAAGAAGGAGAAGGAAAAGGGAGGGAGCTAAAATGACAATAAGGATGTCCAAAAAATTTCCAATAAGGAATGTCCCCGCCTTTTTTTCAGAGAAATTACTTCTCAGAACTTTCTATGTTCTCAGATCAGCTATCTCTTCAGCACGGCTTCCTTTTCCCTTGAAATCAAGAGAAAACCCTGAAACCGCTAGATTTAAATCACTTCAGCTGATCTCAGTTATCTCTGCTCTCCTTTCCCCACACCTCGCCCAGAAACATCCACTCCCGATCATCAGTAAAATAGGACCAAGGTGTGGGTCTCCCTTCACTCATGCTTGACTGCCTCACAAATAAACTCTTGCCGACCCTGGCGTTTCGCTGACTGGCACTGTGAAGTTAGTCCAGCTCACTAACTTCTCACCATCTGGCTACCTTGGTCAGGGCTTGGTGGCTGTATGATCCTAATAATAATGGTGGGACACAAAGTGGTGCTGCAGTACTCACCAGGAAGGATGCATGTACATGGCTCCCCTCCTCCAGACCACACACCACCACTCAGCAGTCCATAAGTACTAGGGAATGCTAGTGTTAAGAAGCACTGCCCGGACCCCATGCTTATGGTTGACGTTAACAGAAGTTGATGGGATTGGTCCAAACACCCCTTATTGGGTTATAAAAGCAGCTGTTTAGGTTCACTCAGAGAGTTTTCTGGGACACCCACCCTCTCCCATGCTTCTACCCCTAGGGTTATAACATAAGGTCCCCTAAGGCTCTTTTCTAGTGTTATTTTTGTTTATTTACTTATTTTAATTTTATAACCTTTATTATAAAAGAAACCGTAAGAACATCACACACCAAAATTAATCAGACTCAAATTTTACACAACTCAATGAACTTCTTTTATAGATAGAACTGACATTCGACTTAAAAAAATTACTATTGTCCCATATTTTTTTTCTTACCTATTTTCAGGGTTTGTATAGCAAAGGGAACACTCAGTCAAATGAAGAGCCAGCTTACATAATAGGAGAGAACCTTTGCCAGCTATATAGCAAATGGAAGATTAATATCTAGAATGTACAAAGAAGTTTAAAAAACCAAAATAAAAGAATCAAGGAAACAAATGACCAGTCCAAAAAAAAAAAGTCACAGATCTGAACAGAGAATTCACAAAAGAAGTAGAGATGGGTAACGAACAGTCTAAAGTGTGTTCAATATCTTTAGTCACCAGGGAAATTTAATTTAAAATTCTCTTGAGATGCCATTTCACCCTTGTCAGAATGGCTATCATTAAGAAATCAATTGACACCACATCCTGTTGAGGAAGTGGGGAAAGAGAAACACTTAATTTGCTGTTGGTCAAAGTTCAGAGTTGTGTTACAACAACGGAGATCAGTTTGGAGATTCTTCAAATATCTAGAAACAGGACTATCATGTGGCCCATCCATTCCACTCCTGGGTATACACTCAAAGGACTTTATATCCTACTACCAAGATTTTTGTTTGTTGCTATTTTTTTTTGTAATACTTAGAACGTGGAACTGGCCTAGGTGTCAATCAGCTGATAAGTGGATAGGGCAAATGTGGCTGAAAAAAATTAAATTATGAAATTTATAGGTAAATATATATAACTTGTAGAAACTACACTAAGTGAAGTAACTCAGGTGCCGAAAAACAAGTGCCAACTGTTCTTATGCGGGTCAAGATTTGAATATCTAATTTTGTGTGTTCAGCTTAGAGTTCCTGGAGAGGACAAGAATTTATAATGAGAGTAATTGGCTGATTGATACCTTAAGGGAGAATAGATAGTAAAATACGGGGTAGTACGAAAATAGAGAGGGTAAGGGTAGGGGAGCTGAGAGACTGGGAGGAGAGGAAAGAGGGGAAATTGTGTCAGGGATGTAAAATACAAAGAAAGAGAGTGGGAGAGGGAGAGAGAGAAGAAAGAAAAAAAGAAAGAAAGAGAAGGAAGGAAGGGGTGAAAGGGAATAGAGGAGATGAAGGGGTGAAGAAGGGGGGTATCCAAAACAAAAGAGTATGAAAAAGTCACACGGAAACCTACTATTTTGTAAACAAATTAAGTTGGAAATGACATTCTCTGCATGGCCAGAAAAGACTCCTAGAAATTATACATTGTTAAACAAAATCTCCAGTTCCAGGTATGGCCTGACTTCTTATGAGCTGTGGATCAGCGAGGCCTTAGAGACACCCAATAATAAAGGCTCTTGCCATTTTTCTTGGCTATCTACCAGTGCTAAATGATAACACCCTTTTGTTGTAGAAATCACATACACACACAACTTGTTTGCAGACAGTGGAGAAATCCAGCTAGCTTTCATGGTGCTGGAGCATGTGATGAGGCTTCTGGGATGGCGTAGATATCTTAACTCAGATATGAACCCTATAGATTATGATACTAACTTGCCAGGCAAGATATACCCACTTCCACGATAGTGTCATGGCCATTATGGGAATACCATTGCTCTATTGTGGCATTTGAAGACTACTCCACGGGAGGGAATCTATAGCTAGTGCTCTAAACTTGCTCAAAAGTCCATGGCAGTGAAGATCTTAGGCCCTGGGGTGGGGGGGGGGGAAGCTTACATTTGTTTTCCTTAGCTAACTTGATGTAACATTAGGCTACCTCCTAATTATACGTGTCCATATTCATAGACAACCATCTATCTCAGCCTAAACACAGAAATCTCTTCCCAGTGAAATGTAGTAAATACTGAAACTCATGGCAGCACAAGAGTCTCACAATAAACGATGGTCAGATGTTCAGAGAGAAAATAGGAGCCAGAAGGTAGGGAGAAAGGGTGTAAAATTCTGTCTACTTGGCAATATACAGTCACTGTAATTACAAAATTTCAACAGATGTGCATGTTTGTACTGGGTCTGCACAAGAACAGGCCCATCAGTAGCCAGATGTGGATGGAGTAGGGAACTATGCTGAACTATTTTGTACTGACAGATTGAAGGACAGAGCCATTGTCTTCATTTAGATGGATACTAGGCTGCATCTATGTTCAAATTAGTTCAAATATAATAGTCACCTGATGCCATTGGTTAAGCTAAATGAGTCACAAAACAAAACTGAAAGTCATGAATCTGGGAAAGGGACAGATACTTTTATACTTACAAAGCAAGGCTGTTCTCCCAACAGGAAACTTGAAATTAGGTCTTCAGAAGGTCACTGAGTGGAGAGAAGAGAGGAATATATCCTTGCCGTTCAGACCCCCTCCCATGGCTGTCCATCCACCTCATCTGAGATGGTGGGTCTTGGAACAAATTACACAGGATTCTGAGGAAGGAAGCAGATGCTCACTGGATAGTTAATCCAGTGTGCCAGTCTTGAGGGTTCTGATGGTTCTGTGTGATTCTCCCTACTGCTCAGACAGCAAATCTGGCTCCCTGTCCCTTCATGAACCATTCAAAGGCCTTATTCAGACTTCAGCTGGAAGCTGAATTCCTGTTATTGGTCTCATTTTCATTACTGACAAGTTTCCAAAATCACGAGAATTGTGGGATTTGATTCTATTTTGCTAGGGTATATTTTAATCTCCCCCTTCCTCCTTCCCTCCCTCCTTCCTTCTGTCTCTCTCTCTCTCCTTTCTCTCTCTCTCTCTTCTCTCTCTCTCTCTCTCTCTCTCTCTCTCTCTCTCTCTCTCTCTCTGTGTCTGTCTCTGTCTCTGTCTCTGTCTCTCTCTCTCTCTCGGCCTTAGTCTCTCTCAGATGAAAGGTGATTCACTGAAATTATTAAAGGCAATCTATTTATTTAAAGTCTGCTGGTTTAAAACATTGATCCCATTTTGAAGAATCACTTAAACTTTTAGGATGTTATTGTACATTTGGGAAGTTAGTGTTAAAAATATGATTTTTGAAAAACTGTGTGACTGCCCTTAAATTCACATAAAACGGTGGTCTTTACAACCACATTGAAATTCAATCCTTTTACACAGGTTAAGAAAAATAGATTAAGAAAAAACTAAACCTTGGGTCTGAATAAAACAGTAATTTTAAAAATGGGATGTTGATTTCTTTTAGATTTTTTAAAAACCAAATGTTTATTTCTGTTTCAGTTAGCTACACTAGGGAAGCACTGTTAAAATGTGGCTGAGTTCAACTGAGCCATTGGTCTGCACTATAACAGATTACTTGAAATGAGTACTAATGTAAATATTTAAGATCACTCCATGACACAAGACTCTATAGTCTTGTATAGTCCCTTCAGCAGAGACACTGTACCTTCCTCCATCAGGCAAAGTTTAAAAGATTGGCTATATGCTAGATTTTTGCCCTTCTCTCTATTCAGTTCGAAGTATATTGCCAGACACACTCCCATCTGATCTCAATGATATAAGCTCCTCATGGAGGAGGCCCTTTAGTGCAGGCCATGAGCTAAGACTCGTTATCTCTGGGTTTGTAACTGAGGTCAGGGGGCAGAATAAAATCTCACATTTATAGCAACTGTAAACAAACAGAAATGTTTGCATGACCCTTTCCATAATCTTCAATCCACATTTATCACAGAAATGAACCAGTGTATTACCTGTTTCATCTAATTTATTTATTTATTCTTAAAGTCTCAAATACAGTGGCCAGAATGTATTCAATGTATCTTCAAACAACTTACCCCCTTGACTGCCATGCCAATCTTTATTACAATCAAGTCACTTTTTACCATGCGGTGGATTCTTAGCACACATCTTGTCAAGAGTCTTTTGTGTCTCTGAAGTGAGATTTTGCTTTTCCTTGTTTGTTTAAGGATGAGTTCTATGGGAATTAGTTTATAAAAGCAGGATTACCCAAGGGGAAAACCCTGTTGGTGTCATGGAACTCATCTTCGAGGTGTCCCACAATTTAGGGAACAGTGGGGATGGAAATGAAAAATACCAGAATCCCAAACAGCTATATGCTCTCTGTCTTCTTCATAGTGACATCTAGTCTAGTGTTGATCAATATCTGACCATGACAGCCTAGCCAAATTGAAACATGAAATTAACTACCACAAAAACCACTGAAATAATGTAAGGAAACATGGGATGCATATCTATAATCATGGCACTCTGAAGGCTGAAGCAAGAGAACCGTGAGTCTGAGACTAACTGAAACACACAGAAAATTACAGGTTACCACCAGCTACATACTGAGACATTGCCTGAGGAAGTTGGGCTGGGGAGGGATTTGAAGACAGAAGATTTGGAATCTGTATAGATCAAAGTAAAATTTGTTATGAGCCAAATAGTAAAATAATGAACAACAGAGGAGAAGGATATTCAATATATAGTACTTATAATGTGGAAAATAAAAGATTAAGATGAGAAGAAAATCTCACTTGTATTTCTCAAGGCATAGAATGGTTTGACCTTGTTTTCACTTTTTCCCTACCCTCTTCATCATGTCATGTCTGTTTACCCCCCAGTCTTGAGTGTTCTTTTTGGATTCACATGTCTAGTTTTAGGACTGATGTCTGATGGTACAGATGGCCTTTTACTCTGAGTAGTTAAACCCACCTTGCATAAACCAGCAAGTGAGATTAGATCTCAACTTGATGCCATTTCCTTTATTCAGTTTTAAATACCACTGTCCTCAGCCACCTATAAACAATCAGGGAAAGTAAATTTGGAAAGAGGCAATGCTGTCAACATCATTTCAAATCTCCCTGATGTGGGTTGACAAGTAATCACCAGAGATGAACTAGAGAAAATGAGTGCTTGGAAAGAACTGAGAATTAAACTGTAGTGTGTATCCATCATCTTGAGCGTTCACCAGAGAGTTTGGCTGCTTGCTTGAGTTTTGCCCTAAATTAGGTTAGATCCCTGGAGACCTTGGAATGAATGTGATTCCTTTTTTAAACCCAAAAAATTCCCTCAAAAGGTAGCCATCACTATGGTGTACTGCAGGGAATCTCCCTGTGATATTGTGAGGGTTAATCTTGTTGCCAAGTTGACTGTGTTAAAAAACACAAAAACAGTGGAGGACACCTCTTCCTGCTTTTATAAAAATCTTACCAAAGAGAAATAGATCATAATGGCTCTGACTTCATGAAATGTTTAATTTATGGACAGATTTAGAGTCTAAGCAGACTATGGAGAGATAGTAGATTGTGGCATTTTATTGAAGGAAGTATGTCATTGAAGAGCTTGTCATTGGTGGCTTTATCTTGTCTCAGACCCCTTCTGTTATAGCTGCACATCTATAATTAGATGGGCTGCTTTTACTCAATATGATTCTTTTTTAGAAATATTTTTAATGATTTATTTAACTTTATTTTATATGCATTGGTGTGAAGGTGTCAGATCTCACAGAACTGCATTTTCAGACAGTTGTGAGCTGCCATGTGGGTGCTGGGAATTGAACCCGGTCCTCTGGAAGAGCAGTCAGTACTCTTAACCGCTGAGCTATGGTAATGAAAGGACTAGCCTAGTCTTTCACACATGTTTCTTATGCTATGATATTCCATCAAAGTGCTTTGAAACAAGTTACCATGTACTGAACTGCCTGAAAGATGAACCCAAATAAATCCCTATTTACATGAGTACTTTGATCACAACTACTAAGAAGTAACTAACTCATACTTATTATTTTGGGCTGTAGATTTGGGGTTTTCTGGCTTCCTTCTCATAACTGAATATCCCACATAGAGATCATATTTCATTTCTTTGTAGCTCAAGTCTGAAATAGCAGCATATGATGGAGGAATGAAGCAGGATTGTTCCATGCAGCTAAAAGAAGATATTTTCTGTATAAGGTATGAAGAAGATCTAACAAGGGTTCTGGACAATGCCACTGAGAGAATATTAAGTTATGCTCTTCAAGTTAATCCCTACTACACTGCTGCTGTTCATCACTTGCAACACAGCTGCACTGAGCTGACTTCTTTTGTTGGTTTTCTTTTTAATTGCAGAGCTATAGTAATCAACATGGTATGATACTGTCAAAACACATGAACATCAGTGAGACAAAATAGAAAATGCAAATATCAATAGAAAGTGCAAAGAGATGGTGGACAAAGATGCAAAAAATACACACTAGGGTAAAAGTGTCTTCAACAAATGGTGCTGGGAAAACTGGAATAATGTAGAATAATGAAATTAGCTCTGTATCTATCACCGTGGACAAAAATAAACTTCAAATGGATGAACTATTAAGGTAGTATCTGGAATGCTGAAATTTCTAGAAGAAAGCATAGGAAGTATCCTATAAAATACAGATTCAGGCAAGAACTTTCTAACAAGACTTCACTCAGGATTTAAGGCCAACTGACAAATGGGACCTCATAAAATTAATAAGATTCTGCACAGCAAAAAATAAAATTAATTATATACAGAAGAAGCCAAAAGAATGGGAAAGAATCTCGGCCAGCTATGCAGCTGATAGAAGATTGATGTCTAACCTATACAAAAAAAAAAAGACCCCCAAACCAAACAACCCAAAATAAAGACTCAAGAAAAAAAAAGATGCATCTAAAAAGAAGCTACAGTGATATTAATGACCAGTGGTTAGCCATAAATAAAGGACATTGAGCTTATAATTCGCAATCCTAGAGAAGCTAAATAAGAAGGTGAATCCAAAGACAAACATATAGGCATCCTCCTGAATATTAACCTTCATCAAGCGATGAAAGGAGACA
>NC_022012.1:19918503-19921512 GCF_000317375.1 Microtus ochrogaster
GAGGGAAATGGGAGGCAGTGGCGGGGAGGAGGCAGAAATCTTTAATAAATAAATAAATTAAAAAAATAAAATAAAAATAAAAGAATAAAATAAAATAAAAAAATAAAAAGGGGCTACAGATCTAAACACAGAGCTCTAATAAAAAGAACAAAAAAGAAGAAAAGAAATATTTTCACAAGTTTTTGAAATCACTAACAGTCATAGAAATTCAAATTAAAAGAAATTTGAGATTTCATTTTACGCCATTTTGAATGACTGACATCAAGAAATCAACTGCCATCAAATGATGGCAGGGAGTGAGGAAAGGGGTGGCCTCATTCCCTGTTGGTGGGATTGCAAACTGTGCATATTCTTCTACGTGGGGACATCCAGTTTCCCAGCACCATTTGTTGAAGATTCTCTCTTTCATCTAGCATGGGCATTTGCATCTTTGTCTAATTATAATTATTTACATTCACATTTGCGTTTTCTATTTTCTCTCATTGAGCTTCATGTCTTTCTGCCAGTTTCATGCTGTTTTCATTACTATAGCCACTATACTGCTTGGCATATCCCCAAAGGACTCAATATCCTACTATAGACATACTTGTTCAATAATATTCATTGCTGCTCTGTACATAATAGCTAGGAAAGGGAAGCGGCTAAGATGTCCATTTAATGAGGAGTGAAGAATAAAAATATGGTACACATACACATGGGAGTTCTTTTTTGTTGATTTTTATTGAGCTCTACATTTTTCTCTGCACCGTCCCTGCTCCTCTCCTCCCTTTCAACCCTCTCCTATGGTCCCCATGCTCCCAATTTACTCAGGAGATATTGTCTTTTTTTACTTCCCATGTAGATTAGATCCATGTATGTCTCTCTTAGGATCCTCATTGTTGTCTAGGTTCTCTGGGATTGTGATTTGTAGGCTGGCTTTCTTTGCTTTAAGTTTAAAAACCACTTATGAGTGAGTACATATGATAATTGTCTTTCTATGTATGGGTTACCTCACTCAAAATGATGTTTTCAAGCTCCATCCATTTACCTGCAAATTTTAAGATGTCGTGTATCATGTTTTTTTTTTTTGCTGTGTAGTATTCCATTGTGTAAATGTACCACATTTTTATTATTCATTCTTCAGTTGAGAGACATTTGCATTTAGGTTGTTTCCAGGTTTTGACTATGACAAACAATACTGCTATGAACATAGTTGAGCACATGTCCTTGTAGCACAATTGAGCATCTTTTGGAAATATACCCAAAAGTGGTATTGCTGGGTCTTAAGGAAGGTTGTTTCCTATTTTTTTTTTAAGAAATCGCCATACTGATATCCAAAGGGGCTGTACTAGCTTGCAGTCCCATCAGCAATGCAGGACTGTTTCCTTTACCTCACAACCTCTCCAGCAAAAATTGTCATCAGTGTTTTTGATCTTGGCCTTTCTTACAGGTCTAAGATGGAATCTCAGAGTTGTTTTGATTTGTATTTATCTGATGACTAAGGATGTTGAGCATTTCCTTAAGTGTCTTTTAGCAATTTTAGATTCCCTTGTTGAGATCTCTCTCTATGTCTGTACTCCATTTTTTTATTGGATTATTTGTTCTTTTGATAACCAATTTCTTGAGTTCTTCATAAATTTTGGAGATCAGACCTCTGTCTGATGTGGGGTTGATGAAGATATTTTTCCATTCTGTAGTCTGTTGTTTTGTCTTGTTGACCATGTCCTTCGCTTACAGAAGCTTTTCAGTTTTAGGAGGTCTCATTTATTAATTGTTTCTCTCAGTGTCTGTGCTACTGGGGTTGTATTTAGGAAGTGGTCTCCTGCGCCAATGCATTCAAGTGCACTTTCCACTTTCTCTTCTATGATGTTCAGTATGATGGCTTTACATTGAGGTCTTTGATCCATTTGGATTTGAGTTTTGTGCATGGTGATAGATATGGATCTATTTTCATTCTTCTACATATTTATATCCAGTTATGCCAGAACCATTTGTTAAATATGCTTTCTTTTTTCCATTTGATATTTTTTTGCTTCTTTGTCAAAAATTAGGTGTTCAATGCTATTTGGATTAGTATCCGGGTCTTCAATTCAGTTCGATTGGTCCTCCTGTCTGTTGTTATGCCAGTACCAGACTGTTTACAGTACTGTAGCTCTGTAGTAGAGTTTGAAGTCAGAGATTGTGATGCCTCCAGAAGTTCTTTTATTGTACATGAATGTTTTGGCTATCCTGTGTTTTTTTCTTTTCCATATGAAGTTGAGTACCATCCTTTGAGGTCTGTGAATAATTTTGCTGGGCATTGAATTGAATCTGTAGATTGCTTTTGGTAAGATTGACAGTTTTACTATTCTACCACCCAAGAGCATGAGAGATCTTTCCACTTTCTAGTGTCCCTTCAATTTCTTTCCCCAAAGATTTAAAGTTTTTGTTATACAAGTTTTCTGCTTGTTTGTTTAGAGTTACTCTGAGATATTTTATGCTATAATTCCGAGATAAATATAAATATCACCTGTAGATGGAAGTTTTGGTCCTGACTGGTGCTGCTGTCATTCAGTCCCAACAAAACACACAGAGGCTTATAGTAATTATAAACTGGTTGGCCTATTAGCTCAGGCCAACCTCAGATAATTATTAACTAGCTCTTATAACTTAAATTAACCCACAATTCTTGTCTGTGTTAGCCGTGTGGGTTGGTGCCTTTTACCAGTGAGGCATTCTAATTGTACTTTCTCTGCACCTGGCTGATGACTGCAGACTGAGTTTTCCTCTTCCCAGTCTTAGTCTGGTCACCCCACCTATATTTCCTGCCTGGCTACTGGCCAATCAGTGTTTAATTAAACTATTACAAGTGACGAATCTTTGCAGGGTACAAGAGCATTTTCCCACAGCAACCATCAATTTCACCACATAATGGTAGCTAGCCAGAAGAAGTCATCTATCTATCTATCTATCTATCTATCTATCTATCTATCTATCTATCTATCTATCTATCTATCTATCTATCTATCCATCCATCCATCCATCCATCCA
>NC_022012.1:19921612-19922373 GCF_000317375.1 Microtus ochrogaster
ATCCATCCATCCATCCATCCATCCATCCATCCATCCATCTATCTATCTATCTATCTATCTATCTATCTATCTATCTATCTATCTATCTATCTGTCTAGTCAGCTATATAACAACAGAGTCAACCACCAATCTACCTAATTAATTGTCCATCCACATCTGTAACCACCATTCACAAATTCACCAGCCATACTATATCCATCTATCCATTCACTTATATAGTCGCTAAATTTATCCTTCACCTTGGGATGTACTAGAAAAGAATGTTGTACTGAATTTCACATTCACTAGGTTATAAACATCTCAAAAAAGAAGCATAACAGACAGCAGCAAAGGCAGTAGAGTGGGTGGTTCGCGCTGATGGAAAGGTCCATTAAGTCTTGCAGTTGCCCTTGGTCACCCTTCCATGTTCCCCCGGTGAATAATCTTGACACTATTTTTTGCTTAGGCAGTCTTGTAATGTTCCCAGCCCAGTGATGGCATTTATGATCTGACCTTGTCATGAACAGTTCTGCCATCTATATATGTACTCAGTAGAATATAAAAGAAATACTTGATTATGGAGGTTTAAAGAAGTGTGCTTTTATCTTTTCCAGAAGCTGCTGGGATTTGGTTGAAATGTCACTTTTAGTGGCTTTGTGATTTGATTGCCGTTTCCTTCTTGTATGGGGCCTTGTGTTTATAAGATGGCAAGTGTAGCTCCACACAGTTCACTTACATTCACAGAAAGTGTATTCACAGAAAGTGTATTCACAGAAAGTGTA
>NC_022012.1:19922733-19959385 GCF_000317375.1 Microtus ochrogaster
ATTCACAGAAAGTGTATTCACAGAAAGTGTATTCACAGAAAGTGTAGCTCCACACAGTTCACTTACATTCACAGAAAGAAGAAAGAGTGAGGCTTCTGTGGAAACTTTGTCATTTATTAGGAAGAGAAAAATCCTTCTGCAAATCAATGGGATGACCACTTTTATTTCACCAGTCAAATGGGGAAAAAGAACTTTGAGTTTTTATTCTGAATAGTAAATGGCAGGAAATAAAATACAGCAAGAATCCCTTCTGGGATAGGCAATGACCATCATTTTCAGAATCGTAGAATATGGGATTGGCATTTCAGATATTGTACACTGAAATTCTCATAAAAAGAAAAAAAAAATCAACACAAAAATGAAAATCTCCTGCTAAGATCTTAGTGGCTTGTTCTCTGAAGCAGGGCTCTACTACTCTATAAAAACTGGATTCCAAGGGGAAAAACTTACCTGCGTGTAAGATTGCTATGGACTTCAGGTGTAATCACATTATTGAAATACATGGTGGTTCCATAAAATTGCACTCACTAGGAAGTCATGAGACCCGTCTTTAAGTAAGATTTGGATGCAATTTCCATAGTTTTCTTTTTTCATGGTTTTAGCTTTTCCAATAAAGTTGTAGTACTTATCCGTATTATTATCATCACACAGGGTTTTGTGAGACTTACATTGAGCTCATCTGGGAGGTTATATGTGTGCAACATTGGTTGGGATAATAGTAAATATCATTGACATGATACCTGCAAATATGTGGGTATCATTTGAAATGTCTTTAAGAAGCCATGTATGATGAAGCACATCTCTGAGCCCAGCACTTGGAATGCTGAGATGGGAGAATGATTGTGAGTTTGAGGTCATCCAGTCTGAACTATCTGAACCCTGGACAAACCTTCCCATATTTTAATGCAATTTACCCAGAGGATGATTTTTATAATCAATGTCAGTTCATCAGAGTAGGACATTATTTTGTAATTAGTTGTATTTCATATAACCATTATTTTTGCCAATAGTACTGTGAAAGTTCCCCTATCTATGTTTAAATAATTTCACATTTATACATGTGCTAACATGTGCACACTTTTACCATACTACAGATTACATTTACATAGAATTTCTAGTCACAATTTTGGAGTATTGTATCCTCAAGCCACAGTTTCTACAGGGAAACACTTGATTTCTTACATTGTCCCAACCAACTGCCTCTATGAGAACACTGGCCCCAAGGCAGTCTCTCCAGCATCAGGGTTCTGGTGAAGGAACTGCTCTCTCACATGCTGACACATGGGGGCGCCCCTGCCTAGTAGAAGGCAGCTTTACCATCACATAAGCCTTACCAGACCCACCTAACCAGGCTCACTAATGTCTGCCCTGGTTTTCCGTGCATTTCCAAGGAAACAGCTCTGGTTTGTAGGAACAGATGGGTCATAGAAGATGATGACAAGCTTTGAAAATGCCCAGCCTAGAGAAAGCTGGGATACTGAGTGTGCAGAAGAGGACAGAGGAGAAAGACTTCTTCGAACAATGTAGAGCACAAGACACATCATGATGAATAGCAAATCTGCAGAAAACTTTAGTGATGGTTTTGAAACGTCTGCGAAGCTTTTTTTTTTTCATTGCCGTGAAAAGACACCATGACCATGACAGCTTTTATAAAGAAAAACATTTCATTGGGAGCTCGCTTACAGTTTCAGAGGTTTAGTCCATTATCATAATGGTGCCAAGCATGACAGCGTGCAGGCAGACATGGTGCTGGAGGAAGAGCTGAGGGGTCTACATCCAGATCAGTAAACAACAGGAAGAGAAAATGCCACACTGTGTCTGCTTAAGCATCTGAGACTTAAAGCCCACCCCCACAGTGACACACTGCCTCCAACAAAGCCACGCCTACTCCAACAAGGCCACACCTCCTCATAGTGCCACTCCCCATGAGCCAAGGTTTCAAACACTTGTGAGTCTACGGAGCCCATTCCTATTCAAATCACCACAGAAGTGCATGCTTCAGTTCATAAACTAGGAATCAAAATGGTGACAAAGAGTGTTCCTATTCTTTTTTTTGTTTGTTTGTTTTTGTTTTTTCAAGACAGGGTTTCTCTGTGGTTTTGGAGCCTGTCCTGGAACTAGCTCTTGTAGACCAGGCTGGTCTCGAACTCACAGAGATCCACCTGACTCTGCCTCCCAAGTGCTGGGATTAAAGGCGTGCGCCACCACCGCCAGGCGAGTGTTCCTATTCTTAACACAGTCCTCGGTGTCCTCCAGTTCTGCGTCTATCGGTTAAATCAACTGATGACTGAAAATACTGAGGAAAAATTGCATCTGTATTGTATGC
This sequence comes from Microtus ochrogaster, assembly GCF_000317375.1. Classification (NCBI taxonomy): domain Eukaryota; kingdom Metazoa; phylum Chordata; class Mammalia; order Rodentia; family Cricetidae; genus Microtus; species Microtus ochrogaster. The sequence continues at coordinate 19,925,060 of NC_022012.1, forward strand.
TTTGCTTCTTCCCGAAACAATATGGAGTAAGAATTACTTTCATAGTGTTTGCATCATGCTAGGCACCATAGTTTGGAGGACGATTTACAGTCTATGGGAAGTCACGCATATGCGGTATGTGAATACTGCACGTGTTCATATATGGGGCTTGAACATCCCTAGATTTTGGTATGCGGAAGTCCTGGACTCAAACTCCCACAGATACGAAGAGACACAGCAGATCATTAGTGATGTCGAATACTGCTCAGTACTAATCATATCATATTATATCGGTGACAAATAATAACATCAACCCAAAGGACTGTGATTGGAGTGCACTGGAAACAAAAGGAGTGACAATGCCTCTCTGGAATGTAAGAGGGAACCATTGCTACACCTGGAGAAAGCAATTACATAAGAGGGCAAGGAATGAGGGTGTGGAATTGGAGGCTATCCATCATACTCATTGTTAGCATGATTGACAATCCTCATGGGGACAAAATCTCACACAACAAGATATGGAATTTATGGCTCTATTAAGATTAAAGACTGCAAGCAAGGAATGAGAGCCAGAGGTACTTTTAGGGGAAGAAAACAACTTGTTTGGTTTGTTAAGGACCAAAAAGGGAGAGGAAATCCCTCTCTTGTAGCCCACAACCAGCCTTGTTTTATTTTGTGTGTTTGCAGATTGGCAATGAATTGGTTAATTCATTTATAAATGTGTGTTTGCCTTGTAGAATTTTATAAAGGGTGTAATTAATTTTATGTGCTTCTGCCTAAATTTTTGTGGTGATACAAACTACAGCCTTAGAGCCCGTAGAATGTGCTTGGTTTTCCTGCCTTGGTTTCGGATCCTTTCTCCTCTTCTCCTTCCTTATCCCGCTTGACCTTTCGCTGCCGCCCACACCGTCTCGCTCTCTTTTATTCTCTTTTTCTCTCACACATAAAGAGTCCAGCTGCTTCTGTTTCTCTGCCTCCAAGTGGAATTGCTGTGTTTGAGACTAGTGAGAAGATCAGAGGATGTTTGAAATGTCTCAAACACACGCGATGGTCAGGAGGGCAATGCTATTTCCATAAAGACCTCTTTGGATTCCATATAGCGGCAGAATTACTTTTTCCCAGTGCTGTTTACTCCAGGAGGAATAAAAGCTGGGGTAACTGTGCCACATGACCAGCAGTGCGTGTCCCAGGCAGCACTGGGAGTGGTGCAGTCCTACTGGTGGCTCAGGAATTTTCTGTTATTTGCACTATAGTTTCATTTCTGAATCAAATAAAAACTAAGCGCTAACATTTTCATATTGCTCTGCGAGAGCACTCAGAGGGCACTCACAAGTATTTGAATTTTTCTGACCTAAGCTGACCCTCAGTGATTCTGCTGGGAATCCATACCTTTGTACAGTCCTAAATCACCTGATTGAGCTAATAAAAAGCTGAACAGCCAGTAGCTAGGCAGAAGAGGGGCAGGTGGAACTGGCGGGTAGAGAGAATAAATAGGGGAAGACATTTTGGTTGAAAAGAAACATGAGAGGAAGAAGGAAGAGTGAACGAGGAAGAAAGAGAGGGAGACGCCCATGGCCAGTCAGCCAGCTACCAGCCAGTAGACACAGGATAGGCTATTCAGAAAGAAAGGTAGAAAGTCATGAGGTAAAATGTAGATAAAGAGAAACAGGTTAGGTTATAAGAGCTAGCAAGCAACATGCCTAAACTAAGGCCAAGCATTCACAACTAATAAGTCTCCAAATCATGATTTGACCAGGAACTGCATTCATCCCACCCAGCTCTGGAATGCTGGGACCCATGCTGCAGCAGGCATTATTAAGCTCACTGTTACTTAGTGTACTGATTGCTCAAGCACTTGCTGTATGGCAGAGCCTCTTAAAGGAGCCATATTCATAGTTTTTGGGTGGAGGAGGGTTTTCCTTTTTTCTTTTCCTCCCAGCTTTCTCAGGCCCTATGTGGAAATTTGGGGCCCATGCTGGAATGCCCAAAGTACCCAGTTTTTTCTTTTGGGGGGCTCCTAACTAGCCTCCAAATCAGGACACAGAGGTTTATTTTTAGTAATAAGTGCTCCACCTTAGCTTATGCTTGTTTCTTTCTTTTTTTTTTTTTTTTTTGGTTTTTCGAGACAGGGCTTCTCTGTAGCTTTGGAGCCTGTCCTGGAACTCCCTTGGTAGACCAGGCTGGCCTCGAACTCACAGAGATCCCCCTGCCTCTGCCTCCCGAGTGCTGGGATTAAAGGCGTGCGCCACCACCGCCCGGCGATGCTTGTTTCTTGTTCTTATAACTTAACCTGTTTCTCTTCATCTATGATTTTCCTCAAGGATTTTTACCTTTCTTTCCTTTTGTATACCTTACTTTCACTGCTTCTCATGCCTGGCTGGTGGCTGCCTGGGTTCTGGCCCTGGGTGTGTCCTTTTCCTCTTTCTCTTCTCCCTTGTTCGTTCTTTCTTTTATTCTTCTCTAGCCTAGATGTCTCCTTCTATTTATGCTCTACAAGGCTAGCCCCACCTATTTTTCTTCTGCCTCACTATTGGCCATTCAACTTTTTAAAAATTTTTTTATTTTTTAATTTTTTAATTAATTAATTAATTTATTAAAGATCTCTGTCTCTTCCCCGCCACCGCCTCCCATTTCCCTCCCCCTCCTCCAATCAATTCCCCTCCCTCCTCAGCCCGAAGAGCAATCAGGGTTCCCAGCATGTGGGAAGTCCAAGGAACCCCCACCTCCATCCATTTCAACTTTTTATTAGACCAATCAGGTATCTTAGGCAGGCAAGGTTAAATAACAACACATCTTTTGTATAACTAAACAAATGCAGCATAAGCAAATGTAACACACCTTCACTCAGTTAAAGTAATAGTCAACAGCACTGGTATTGGATAATCAATCATGGGACTCATCACTGGGGAAGACTAATACTCTCTAAGTAGTTAATTATTTGTAGCTCTTGATCTAGGGATGGGTGGCCCTGTGAGTTTCTCTCATCTACCTGAGTTGTTCAGGTCTTATTTGGAAGCCATGTTGTTGAGATTTTATGAGTGCAGTTTCCCTCTCATAACTAGAAGGCACAGCCTCACAGCAGACTTCTTAGCCCTCTTGTTCTTACAGTTTTTTTTCTGCCACCTCTCCTGTAATGTTGGCTGATCCTCAAGAGCAGGATTTGTGTTGTAGATGTACCAGTTAGTACCGGATACCACTCTGTCAGTTGTCCTCTGCATTTTTAATAGTTGTGATTTTCTCTACTTGTCTCCTTCTTTGATGAAGGGTCAGATCTGCATGCAGAAGATGAGTAAGGTGCAATTAGGAATTATACTGGCTTAGGAGAGTGCAAGTAGCAGCTTGTCCTGTAAGATCCACAACTTTACCAGCCTTGTGCAACTGGCTAGGTTATAGGATGAGGCATAATTCCTCTTTTTAAAGTGGGCCTTGAGTATGATGAGACATCTTTTGGTTGCTGCTGAGATGTAAATGCCACTACTACACTTTTAGGGATATGTTGCCATGCTGGTCAGTGTGGTTCACAGGCATCTTTTCTGGACAGAACTATTGATTCTTTCTTCCTTTAGTATTGTGCATATCACCTTCTGGTTCTGAGACCATTATCTTCAATTCACACAAGGTGCCTCCATTCAATTCCTTTTCTAAATAATTTTTAAATGAATTCTTTGAGGATTTCAAGCATTATATTTTGAATATATTCTCTACTTCAAATTCTCTCTTTCCTGTCTTCTCAACCCTTCTATCTCTTTCCATACAACTTTGAGATTGCATGTTTTTTATTCTTTTTTCCTCATTGAGTCCAATTTATGTTGCTTAGTAGTCTTAGGGTTAGAGCCCACTTTGGTAAGTAGTCAGTTTTTCAGGGATCATATCATTAAGAAAAGTGACTCCACCTTTCTCAGAAGCCATCACATGTAATAACTCTGCACATGGTGGAATTATTATTTAGCTACCTTCTTGTCTCTATGCTGGGATTTTACATGACTGAAACTTGAACAAATCACTTTTAAAACATTGTACATTTTAGTTTATATAGTAGTTGGTTTTTACAGGATTTTCTCATAGTCCCTAGTTTTAGTTGACTGTCTCTTTCAACCCCTTCCTTCCTACTATCCTTTATTGTCATTTAAAGCCTCTGATCTGGGGCTGAAGGTGGTTAAGAGCACTGTTTGCCCTTCCAAAGGTCCTGACTTTAGTTCCCAGCAACCACATGGTGGCTCATAACCATCTGTAATGAGATCTGGTGCCCTCTTCTGGCCTGCAGGCATACATGCAGACAGAATACTAAGAATACTGTATACAAAATAAATAAATAGATTTTTTAAAAAGCCTCTGATCTGGTATTTAATTACCTCTACGTTTATACCATATATTACTTGTTTCCTCATTCCAAAGAGGTCTCTCTGGCTATTTATCATGGATCACATTTTGCTTTCTGTCAGCTACAAAGACTCATTTTAACTCAAACCCATAAATGTTAAAAATTCAAAATTACTATCATCAAATGTATGAGAAGCATGGTACATTTGTCTTTCTGGCTGGGTTATCCCTCTTTGGGTATTTTCATGTTCCATTAATTTCTCAGCAAATTTATGATTTAGTAAAAAATCTTAATGTAATACACATTCAGTTGTGTACATGAATCAAATTTTCATTATCCATTCATCTTTTGATGGACATCTAGGCTAATTTCATTTCTTAGTGATTGTGAAGAGAACAGCAATGAGCCTGGGTGAACTACTATCCCTTTAGGTAAATGTAATGTCATCATTCTATTTTTAGCTTCTTATAAAACCTCTACACTGATTTCCATTGTGGCTGTGATTACATTCTCACCAACAACGAGTAAGGGTTCCCCTTTCCCACATCCTATCAGCATTTGTTGTCTTGTGTCAAAGTAGCCATTCTGACTAGGATGAGATGGAATTCCAGGTTAGTTTTAGTTTGTATTTTCTTGCTCTGCTAATGGTGTTAAGCGTTAAAAAGGCTGTTTGTTATATATAATTTTAATTGATATATTAATCATACATATTTATGGGATACATTTTAATAAATGATTATAACATAATGATCAGATCAAGGTAATTGGCCTATCCCTTCAAGCATTTATCTTTAGATTCAGTAACATTCAGAATCACATCTTCCTGCTACTCTAGAATACACATTAGCATCAGCCATTTATCCCATTGTGCTGTATAGCATTAGAAGTTGTTCCTTCCATCCAACTGCACCATTGTTTCCACTCACCAATTTATGCCCTGTGTTCCATCCTTCTCAGACTCTGCTCACCTCCATTCTGGTCATTAGGAAGTCACCGTGGCTCTGCAAAGTTTATAGCAATCTTCTACTTTTCTACACCAGTTCAAATTTTAGGCTGACATGAACTCGCTACTGAAACAGCTCGATGGTCAGGAAGTCCCTCTCTAGATTTACCTGTGATGAAATCCAGAAATGAACTCTGTAACCCTTGTAAGTTTGGGAGCCCACAGAGTATCAGTTAAGACTATATCATAGCAAGAGAGGTAGAAAAAGTCTTTTCTCCTTAAAGATGCATCTCAGTCTGTAGATTTCCTCAAGGTCATTGGATTCCAATCAGTCCCTCTCCTCTTCCTTCATCCCAAGGAAGGCAACGTAAGTACCTGGAACCTCCGTGAATACTGTGATCTGAGTGTTTGCTGTTGTCCCACCCATTCATGTACTGAAGTCTTAACTTGCAAATGTATGATATTAGGAGGTGGAGACTTTGGGGTCTGATGAAGTCTTGAAGGTGGAGTCCTGAATGGATCTTGAGGTTTCACCTCTCCCTGTGGAATTTTGAAAGTTAAGGTAGGTAAGGGAGGGGTGTCACTTTCTTCAGTGGTGTGATAACTGATACATTCCTCAATCCCTTGTAAATAACCTCTTACCCATGACCATGTAGGCATCCCTATTAAATTCTGAATCATACACACACACACACACACACACACACACACACAGACATAAAAATAGAAAGATGATTTATTTAAAAGGAAAATGATTTCAGTGAGATGGAGTAGGGAAGAAACAGAGTAATAGAGGGTGATAAGAACTAAAATTCATTTAGTGATATATGAAATTCTCAGAAAACAAAAATAACTTAATTTTAAAGCTATCTTAGAAGACCTCACTTATTCAATGGGTATAAGGACAAATGTTTATAAATTGTTATTAAGTATTATGCTAATTTAATAAAGCAGTGGTTGTATGTTCTCCTCCAATAACTGAGTCTTCACTAACACTGACTAGTCAGCTAGGTTTCCAATACCAGGAATGATTTCCCTCTTTTTGGACAGGGCTTAAGTCTAATTAGAGAGCTGTTGGTTACAGACAAGGTATGCATGCTACTATTGCACCTGCAGGCTTATTTGGCCATGCTGGTCATTGATGTGGTTCTTAGATATCACAGCTGGGTATAATTGTCGGCTGTCTTTCTCCTTTGAAGCTTGCATAGTATCTTGTGATACCATGAATCTACTCCTAATGAAAGGAAGGCATTCAGGTCAGTTCCAACCCAGGGGACTCTGAGTCCAGTCTTTGCAGCAGATGGACACCACTAGAGAAAAACAAAATCAGTCAAAATACAAAGTTGTGGATCCCAGTACCAATGCAGACATCTACAAAATGTCCTTGCCTCCAAGGCTCAGGAACATTTTGGAAGAAGAAGAAGGAAGACTGTCAGAGTCAGAGGATCAGGGACTTTGCTGTGAGAATGTCATTTAGCAATGTTAGAAGCTACACTCAGAAAGTCTCACTGACCTGACTGCCAAAACATGAGCTGTACAACGACTACAGCAATGGACATGCCAAAGTGGACAGGGAAAAGTATCTGAGATCTCAACTTTACACAAAGAACTACGGAAAACAGAAGCTAAGAGAAACAGGGATGGTCTGCCCCCCAGGGAAAAGTATACCAATTAATGATGCAGTGTTAAATACCTAGCCTTGAAAAATACATACAATTAGCATTGTATAAACTGAACATGTTATATTTAGAGATATACATGCATGCAATTAATAAAAGATGAGATTATGCATTTGAAGTCGAGTGGGGCAGGGCATGTAGGAGAGTTTTAATGGCAGAAATGTTAGAAAGTAATATAATTACATTAATCTCAACAATAAAAATAAATCTCAGAAGACACTGGCTAATGGTTGTTGAACATTATTTTTATTTATTTATTATTGATTTTATTGAGCTATACATTTTTCTCTGTTTCTCTCTCTTCCTCTCCCATCCCTTCAACCCTCTCCCTTGGTCCCCATGCTCCCAATTTACTCAGGAGATATTGTCTTTTTTTACTTCCTATGTAGATTAGATCCACATATGTCTCTCTTAGGGTTATCATTGCTGTCTAGGTTCTCTGGCATTGTGTTTTATAGGCTGTTTTTTTTTTTGCTTTATGTTTAAAAGCCACTTATGAGTGAGTACATATGATAATGGTCTTTCTTAGTCTGGATGACCTCACTAAACATGATGTTTTCTAGCTCCATCCATTTGTCTGCAAATTACAAGATGTGCTTATTTTTTTCTGCTATGTAGTACTCCATTGTGTAAATGTACCACATTTTCCTTATCCATTCTTCAATCGAGGGGCATTTAGATTGTTTCCAGGTTTTGGCTATGACAAACAATGGTGTATGAACATAGTTGAGCACATGTCTTTGTGGCATGATTAAGCATCCTTTGGATATATACCTAAAAGTGGTATTACTGGGTCTTGAGGAAGATTGTTTCCTAATTTTCTGAGAAACTGCCACACTGACATCCAAAGGGGCTGCACCAGCTTGCACTCCCACCAGCAATGCAGGAGTGTTCCCTTTACCCGACAATCTCTCCAGCATTTGTTGTCATCAGTGTTTTTGATCTTGGCCATTCTTACAGGTGTAAGATGGAATCTCAGAGTATTTTTGATTTGAATTTCTCTGATTATATTTAGGAAGTGGTCTCCTGTGCAATGTGTTCAAGTGTGCTTCCCACTTTATCTCTCTCTCCCTCCCCCTCTTTGATTTTTTGAGACAGGGTTTCTCTGCAGCTTTGGGGCCTATACTCAACTGTCTCTTGTAGACCAGGCTGGTCTCAAACACAGAGATATGCTTGCTTCTGCCTCCCACTTTCTCTTCTACAAGGTTCAGTGTGGCTGGCTTTATGTTGAGGTCTTTAATCCATTTGGACTTGAGTTTTGTGCATGGTGATAGATATGGATTTGTTTTCATTCTTCTACATGTTGGCATCCAGTTATGCCAGCACTATTTGCTAAATATGCTTTCTTTTTTTATTTGATTTTTTTGCTTATTTCTCAAAAAATCAGGTGTTCAAAGGTGTATGGATTAATATCCATGTCTTCAATTTAGTTCCATTGGTCCTCCTGTCTGTTTTTATGGCAATACCAGGCTGTTTTCATTACGGTAGCCCTGTAGTAGAGTTTGAAGTCAGGGATTGTGATGCCTCCAGAAGTTCTTTTATTGGACATAATTGTTTTTTGGCTATCCTAGGGTTTTTGTTTTTCCATATAAAGTTGAGTATTGTTCTTTTGAGGTCTGTGAAGAATTTTGTTGGGATTTTGATGGGCATTGCAATGAATCTGTAGATTGCTTTTGGTAAAATTGCCATTTTTACTCTGTTAATTCTGCCTTCCCAAGAGCATGGGAGGTCTTTCCACTTTCTAGTGTCTTCTTTAATTTATCTTTTTCAAAGATTTAAAGTTCTTTTTTTTTTTTTTTCAAGACAGGGTTTCTCTGTAGCTTTGGAGCCTATCCTGGAACTCCCTTGGTAGACCAGGCTGGCCTCGAACTCACAGAGATCCGCCTGCCTCTGCCTCCCGAGTGCTGGGATTACAGGCGTGTGCCACCACCGCCCGGCTAAAGATTTAAAGTTCTTGTCATACAAGTCTTCTACTTCTTTGGTTAGAGTTACTCCAAGATGTTTTTTGCTACTTGTGACTATTATGAAGGGTGATGATTCTCTGATTTCTTTCTCAGCCCATTTATCATTTGTGTAAAAAAAAGGCCTACTATTTTTTTTTTTTAGTTAATCTTGTATCCTGCTACACTACTGAAAGTGTTTATGAGTAGTAAAAGTTCTTTGGTAGAATTTTGGCATGGCTTATATAAACTATCATATCATCAGCAAATAGTTGGAGTTTGACTTCTCTTTTCTGTTTTGTATTCAGTTGATCTCCTTTTGTTGTCTTATTGCTCTAGCTAGAACCTCAAAAACTATATTGAATAGATAAGGAGATAATGGACAACCTTGTCTTGTTTCTGATTTCAGTGGGATCATTGTGAGTTTCTGTCCATTTAGTTTGATGTTGGCGATGTTGGCAGTGGCTTGCTGTATATTGCCTTTATTATGTTAAGGTAGGTTCCTTGTATCTCTGTTTTCTCCAAAACCTTTCTCATGAAGCGATGTTGTTTTTTGTTGAAAGATTTTTCAGCATCTATTTAGAAGATCATGTGGTTTTTATTTTTTTATTTTGTTTATATGATGGATTATGTTGACAGATTTTTGTATGTTGAACCATCCCTGAATCTCTGTGATGAAGCAGACTTAATCATAGTGGATGATGGTTCTGATGTGTTCTTGGATTCAATTTGCCAGTATTTTATTTAGTATTTTTGCATCAATTTTCATGAGACTGGTCTGTAGTTCTCTTTCTTAATAATATCTTTATGTGGTTTGGGTATAAAGGTGTTTTGTAGCTTCATAAAAAGACTTTGGCCATGTTTCTTCTGTTTCTATTGTGTGGAACAATTTGAGGAGTAGTGGTATTAGTTCTTCTTTGAATATCTTGTAGAATTCTGAGCTGAAACCATTTGGTCCTCAGTTTTATTTTGTTTGGGAGACTTTTGATGACTGTTTCTATTTCTTCAGTAGTTATAGGTCTGTTTAATTTGTTTATCTGGTCTTGATTTTGGCAAGTGATATTTATCCAGAAAGCTGTCCATTTACTTTAAGTTTTCCAGTTTTCTGGAGTAGAGGCTTTTGAAATATGACCTGATGATTCTCTGTATTTCCTTCATGTCTGTTGTTATGTCCCCCTTTTCATTTCTGATTTTGTTAACTTAGATAATCTCTTTCTCTGCCTTTTTGTTAGTTTGGATAAAGGTTTGTTTATTTTATTGATTTTCTTGAAGAACCAACTCTTTGCCTCATTGATTCTTTGTATTGTTTTTTTTTTTGTTTCTATTTTGTTGATTTCAGCTCTCAGTTTTATTATTTTCTGCTGTCTAGTTCTCCTAGGTAAGTTTGCTTCTTTTTGTTCTAAAGTTTTCAAATGTTCTTTAATTCACTAGTGTGGGGTTTTCCCAGCTTCTTTATGTAGGCATTTAGTGTTAGGAAGTTTCCTTTTGACACTGCTTTCATTGTGTCACATAAATTTGGGTATGTTGTGTGGTCATTTTCATTGAATTTTAGGAAGTTTTTAATTTCTCCCTTTATTTCTTCCTTGACCCATTGATGCTTCAGGTGAGCATTGTTTAACTTCCATGTGCTTGTGGTTGTGGGCTTTCTAGAATTTTTGTTGCTATTGAATTCTAGTTTTAAGTCATGTTGGTCTGATAAGATACATGGGGCTATTCCATTTTTTTTGTATCTTTTGAGGTTTGTTTTGTTACTGAATATGTGGTCAATTTTTAAGAAGGTTCCATGAGGTCCTCAGAAGATGGTATATTCTTTTCTTTTTGGATGGAATGTTCTATAGATGTCTGTTAAGTCCATTTGAGTCATAACATCTGTTAGTTCCCTTATTTCTCTGTTAATGTTTTGTCTGACTGACCTGCCCAGTGGTGAAAGTGGAGTGTTGAAGTCTCCCATTATTAGTGTGTTGGGTTTAATATACAATTAAAGCTTCATATGTGTCTTTTACATATGAGGGTGCCCTTGTATTTGGGGCATAGAGGTCCAGTATTGCGGTTTCCTCTTGATGGATTTTTTTGATTCTTTTGATTCATTTTCATTTGAAGACTATTTTGTTAGATATTAGGATAGCTATACCAGCTTGTTTCTTAGGTACATTTGATTGAAAATTTTTTTTCCAACCCTGGACTCTGAGGCGATGTCTCTCTTTTTGGTTGAGGTGTGTTTTTTGTGTGCAGCAGAAGGATGGATTCTGTTCTTGCATCCAATCTGTTAGCCTGTGTCTTTTTACAGGTGAGTTGACTCCATTTATATTAAGGGGTATTAATGACCAGTGATTGCTATCTCTTGTTAATTTAGTTTTCATTGTTGGTGAAGTTACTTTGTGTGTTTCCCCCTTCTTTAGGATTTACTGTTGTGAGATCATCAATTGTCTGTTTTTGTTGATGTAGTCAACTTCCTTGAGTTGGAGTTTTCCTTCTAGTACTTTGTGTAGGGCTGAGTTTATGGCTAGGTATTGGTTAAATTTGGTTCTGTCATAGAATATTTTCTTTTGACCCTCTATGGTAATTGAAAGTTTTGCTGGGTATAGTAGTGTGGGCTGGTATCTGTGGTCTCTTAAGCTCTGCATAACACTTTACCAGGACCTTCTGGCTTTCATTGTCTCCATTGAGAAGTTCAGAGTAATTCTGATAGGTCTGCCTTTATATGTTACTTGGGCTTTTTCCTTTGCAGCTTTTAATATTCTTTATTTATTCTGTATGTTTAGTGTTTTGATTATTATGTGGTGAGGGGATTTTTTTTTGATTCAGTCTATTTGGTGTTCTGTAAGCTTCTTGTATCTTCATAGGCATATCTTTCTTTAGGTTGGGAAAATTTTCTTCTATGATTTTGTTAAATATGTTTTCTGTGCTTTGGGTTGAAATTCTTCTACTTCTTCTATACATATTATTCTTATGTTTGGCCTTTTTGTGGTGTCCAATATATCCTGGCTATTTTGTGTTAACTTTTCTTAGATTTAATGTTTTCTTTGACTGATGAGTCTATTTCCTCTATTGTATCTTTAGTGCTCTCTCTTCCATCTCTTGTATTATGCTGCTTATGCTTGCATTTGTGGGTCTTGATCATTTTTATCTTATGATTTCTCTTTCTAAAATTCCCTCAATTTGTGTTTTCTTTATTGTCTCTATTTCAGTTTTCAAGTCTTGAATAGTTTCTTTCATATGTTTGATTGCTTTTTCTTGGTTTTCTTTAAGTGATTTGTTGATATCTTCTAATTTTTTGTTTGTCTTTTCCTCCATTTCTTTGAAGGAATTTTTCATTTTTTCTTTAAGGGTTTCAAACATTCTCCTAAAGTTATTTTTAGGTCATTTTCTTTTGCTTCATCCATATTTGATTGTTCAAGTCTTGCTGTTGTCAGGTTACTAGTATTTACTGGTGTCATGCTGCTATTTGTGGTGTTGTGTGTGTTATTACCTTGCCTACTCATCTTTTCATCTGAATGGCATAGCTGGGGTTGTTTGTGACTCTGGTGATCAATCGTACAGGTGCCATTGTATCCATGGCTCAGGTGGTTGCTCTTCTGGGTGCAGTCTGTGCCACAGTTTCAGTCACGCCATTGGTCACTCTATGTTCCTGAAGGTCACTCAGCACTCCCAGGGTCTGCTCTGCTCCTGTGGAGTTCGCTGTCTCAGACCTGCTCCAGTCTAGGTTGTTGGCTCTGTTCTGATCCCGTGGAGTTTGTCTCAGGTCTGACCCTGCCTAGGTCACTGACTTAACCCTGTCTCCATATTTGTCCCTGGTCTGAATCCACTTCTGTTCCTATGGAGTACACATCTCAGGCCTGTTCCAGCCTTAGGTTACTGGCCTAGTCCTGTCTCAGTAAATATCCCTAGTCTGGATTCATCCCTGCTTCTGTGGAGTTTTCTGTCTCAGATCTGCTCCAGCCTTGGTCGCTGCATAGTCCTATTTCCATAAATCCTGTTGAACATTATTATGACCCCTCTAGTCATCCTGCAATCAGAAACATTATACCCTATGTCTTAGTCACACAACAATGAGAAAAAGATAAAACTTGATGTTAACCAACTAGTCCCCATTTTTGTCTCTCTGTCTTAACCCTGCAAAGAAAGTAATTTGAAGTGACAAGTTTACATTTTATTCTTTGCTTCTGCTTTTTGTTGCCCATACAACTCTGTCTGTTAGGTGAAATGTCTCTGCTCAACCTATTGTGACACTTACTCTATTTTGTGGTCTAAAGAGTTGTTTGAGTATAGATTGAAAATAAAGCCAACTATGATATTTAAGCTAAGTCTTTATAATTTTAACCTTTCAATGTTTCTAATTAAGCTTCATGTACAGTAAGGAAGGAAAAGCAAAACACAGAGTAGAAACGATGTGGTCTTATCACAGGTGGACCAATAACAGGCACATGGTAACCCCTGACAATCGTTTCTCATAAACAGTCTAAAACCACACTCATATTCACTGTGCTCTGTAATTGTCACAACTACCTTTTATGGTAGGTGCCATCTTTCATCTTACTCTCAAGGTGATAAAGCAAAGCTATACTGAGATCTATCCCTGTCTGGCTTCGCTTATCCCGGCAGTCTTGTGATCTCTGTTGAAAGACTTCAGATGAGACACCCATAGTGTAGTGTAGAAGGCAGAGTTTATGGCAGAGTAAGATGGGATACAGTCAAAGATGAGAGTGGACAATGCTCAAGGGACCATTGCAGAGCTGAATACTCTCAATGGGTGAAGTGGACAATGCACATAGACCGCTATGTTAACATACATTTGAAGTTAACTTTACACTATTTCTCAGGTCCTTAGGACAGAAAGCCTTCCTGATGGTTTTTACCTACCTATGAGATAGACAGCCACATTCTCATTAACTTTGGAGAAGAAACACTGTACAAGTGTGTGTGTGTGTGTGTGTGTGTGTAGCCAGAAATCAATATGGGCAGAGCAACTAATTTCTTTAACATTGAGAGTTTAAATGTAAGGCAGTAAATGGTGGCTAAGATAAATGCAAGAAATTTTAATGTGTCATAACCACCACATATTATTTAATATTTGAGCATGGTGTTTCAAGAGGTTGATAATCAGAAGATTGTTTCCAAGATGATAGAGAGGTAGATTTTGATCACCAAGCGCAAAGTGAAGGAAACCGGGGAAAGGTGATACAGAGTTAAACTACCCCACAAGTTCTTGGAGGTGGATTTGCTCACAAGCTTTCCCAGGCTGAGGCTGGTGGAACCATCCCTGCTGGCCACCCAGAAGTGGACAGGGTGTAAAAAGTCACTACAGTTGAGGTAGTTGTGAAGATGAGCTTGCATGGATTCAGCTTGATACCACCATTGCCCTTAAGTATTCTTGACTGGGTTTTGCTGCAGACTTTCTCAGCCAATTACAAACAACAAACATCAAAGTCACAGTGGAATTTCACTGTCAGAGAACTGTCCTTCTGTCATTAGTGTAAGCTAAGACAAGCACATTCCTGGCAGGATTCAGCCACTTTTGTCCTAACGAAGTAGCTGTTCCCCTTTCTGCGATCAACTTCAGATATCCAATTGCTCTTTCTACCACTCAGGACCACATTCCCCTGAATGAACTGCAATCTTTTTGTTCAGTTTTCTTTTGTTTCATGACACATTGCTGCCAGGCTTCTTATGCTAGGACTGGGTGGTTTGGCCAGGGCACAGCTCTCCCCATCACCTGCCACTGAGCCTGGGGTGTTCTGTTCAAATGCAATAAAGCACCAATGCTGGCAGAATCCCCTGCTGCTTTAGAAACTGTGGAGGCTGTTGGAGCAGCATTAGGGAACAAAGCCCCGAGTGCAGAAGCGGATGTGGGGCAGAGCCAGGATATACAGGTAAATCTGGGGCAGGAGGGGCCGTCCATCCTACCCGCGTTCAGCAGTCCATACAGTCCACTCCCCTAAGGAAGCAGTGCTTTATTTTGCGATGTTACTGTGAAATGCAAAGCAAAACAAAAACATGGCAATATTGAATGGCAATAATAATGGTGTATTTCTGGAACCTCGTAAAACTAATCGCACTGACTCACCAGGGCAAATTAGAACCAGGCTATACAAATAATGCCGAGCTTCCTGCTGGGTGATGGATTGTAAATTCAGTAGGAGGGACCATAAACTTTCCGGATTTATTCCCCAGGGGATATTAAAGAGAGACAAAAGATCAAGCCCATGGGTAGTTGGCATTTTTCTGTTTATGTGGCCATGAAGCACCTCAAGTACCTACAATGTGACTAATTCATAGTCACATTTACTGCTGCTAAAATTTCCAAATAAACCTCCTTACAAATGTCTACTTGTGAAGAAAAGCTTCTAGAGGAAGTTTGGTAAATTAGTTTGAAAATATACATTCTATCCTCCTGAACTATATTCATCCTAAAAAGTAGTTTAAGCTTCTCTTCGCCCAGAGAACTCTAAAAGCAGCAACCATCATTTTTCTTTATCAGTTTTATTCCCAGTGTGTAATGTGGGCCTTACAGGAAAATGATGCAGTGTGGGCTGTTGAGGGTGAAAAGTTGAGAAAAGAAAAGATAGAGGCAGCGGTAAGGGTCACATAAGCATACACACACACACACACACACACACACACACACACCACACACTATATTCATACAACAAACTCAATTCCTTTGAAGTATGTGTGTGTGTGTGTGTGTGTGTGTGCGTGCCCATGTATGTGAATGTATGTACAGAAATATAGAATTTCTGTTTTTATCTTATATGTGTTTAAGTAATTTTTGGGGGATCCTCTTTCATTAAAAATTGACTTTATAAATTTCTCATAATATTTTCATATTTACCATTTAATGTCTGAAGGATTTAATACTGTTTTCATTATAAATATTGGTATTTGCAGTTCTTTTTTTCTTGAGCAATTAAACATTTTTTTTTTTTTTGGTTTTTCGAGACAGGGTTTCTCTGTGGTTTTGGAGCCTGTCCTGGAACTAGCTCTTGTAGACCAGGCTGGTCTCGAACTCACAGAGATCCGCCTGCCTCTGCTCCCGAGTGCTGGGATTAAAGGCGTGCGCCACCACCGCCCGGCCGCAATTAAACATTTTAATCTTTTCAAAGAACCACTTAAAATCTTTTATTTTATTTTAAATTCTGTTTTACCATTTATCCACTCGTGTGTGTGTGTGTGTGTGTACATGTGGAGGTCAGAAGACAACTTGTGTGATTTGGGTTTTTCCTTCTACCACGAGGGCTCTAGTGATCAAATTCAGGTCCCCAGCTTAGCAGCAACAGCCTTTATTAGTTCACTGGCCCTGTACTTAAAATCTTTTGTTATTTTCATCTCTTACTTCATTGATTTTTTTTATTCTTCTTTGATTTCATGTTCTGCACCTGCTAGGCAAGGGCTCTACCATAGAGACAGCTTTAGCACGATCCTGTTATTTTATTTCTTTTAACATCTATTTTTAATTTGAATGTGTGTGTGCTCATGTGTGTGTGTGTGATGTGTATGGTATGTGGGTGTGTGTGCATATAGTGTTTGAGTGTGTGTGATCATGTCTGTGAGTGTGATGTGTGTGCTATATGGGTGTGTGTGTGCATGTACGTGTGTGTGATGTGGTGTGTGTGTGCGCTCATGTCTATGTGTGTGATGTGTGTGGTATGTGGGGGTGTGTGCATGGCTGTGTGTGATGTGTATGCACATGTCTGTGGGTGTAATGTGTGTGGTGTGTGTGCTCATGTCTATGTATGTGATGTGTGTGGTATGTGTGTGTGATGTGTATGGTATGTGGGTGGGTGTGCATGTGTGTGTGTGGGGGTTACATGTGTGGAGGTCAGATGACAATGTGAGGTGCTGTTTCTCATTTCTCATGCTCTACCCCATTGTCTTATGCTAGCATGGTACTCACCGAGTAGGCTAGACTTGCTGGCTATCAAGCCCCACATCTCCAGGGCTTGGATTACTCATGCATACCAGTGTGCCTGAAGGCCACCCATTCAGTTTACAAATCTCACAAGGCCATTTTTCTGACAATCCTGGAGGAGTTGTTTTGAGCTCTGAACTCTGACGGTTATGGGAAGTCATGATATTGAAAATAATATGAAGAATCGTGGACAGATATTCCCAGACACTTTATTCTGAACTTTATTCACAGACACTCAGGACCCTAGACAGGTAGATATTGATAGTCATGTAGGCACATACTGGCACATACCTGCCACACACAGGCAGTCGTCAGCATACATGTAGATCAGCACATAGCTCGTAGGTAGACATCCACAGGCTCACACAGGTCAACTGGCAAAAAGGAACAGACAAAAGACAGTAATCTCTGACCTCAAGTTTGGATTTATGCAGAATCACACAAAAGCCACACTTGTACTAGAAAATGCTATAGAATAGATCACCTCACTGCTTACTTTGGGGTTTCCCAAGATAACCAGTGTCAGATATTGTTTGCCAACTCACAGTACCCTCAACGTCCAACCTTAGCTGTCTTGACCTGTGCAGGAAATCTATGTCAGCACTATGTTGTCTAAACATAAACTGGCCTATATGGCCTTTTGTTATATTTGATCTGTCAGTTTTACATAGCAGCACTTCATGGGAACAGGCCCACATGGGTGCTCCCTGGGACCATAGTTTCCAGCAATAGTCTCCATAACAACACTGTTCTGTGTGTTCTCAGCTGCCCAGGTTTCCTAGGTGCTCAGATCCTGTAGGTCCTGTCTAAAAGTAGACATTTGACTGCATAGGTCCTCAGACTCTAGATTCCCCAGGCTCTCAGGCTGTAGGTCTCTATGGCTCCTGGGTTCTGTATCCTGAAGTTTTTGAAGCTCACAGTTTCACTCCAGGTATCGGGGTCTTGCCACATGGGATGGCCTTTTTTTCAGGGGTGCATTAGTCTCTTCTCCCCTTTTGGGATGAACAGATCAGACCCTCACATTTTGGAACTGGTTCTTACCCACCCCATGAACTTAGCGCAGCTCTGACTGAACTGCATGGATTCCAAATCTGCTTGAGAATATGAAGGTAGCATAACATCACCAATATAATGATACAGTGACTACCTTAGCTCTCTTTCAGGACCCCAACTCATGAGTCACCAAACCATGACAAATGGGACATCACATGGCCAATGTCCCTGTCTACTGTCCCAGGTGTAAACAAATTGCTCCTGTTCCACCGCATAGAGGCACCCCCCCACACACACACAGTCACCTTGTGTTAACACCATAATGAAGAGTACAGATGCGCAGATGCGGCCAGTGCTTCTCATTCACCCACAGTTATTTTTTTTAAATTATTAAAAATTAAATTTATTATAGAATTGCATCATTTCCCCCTTACCTTTCCTCCCTCTAAACCTTTCTATAAGCCCTTCTTGCTTTCCTTCAGAATCATGGACTCTTGTTTTCAACGATACTGTTTGTAAAGTGTAGTTCAGCTTGGGCACAGGTCACGGGGGACATTGTAAGAGTTTAGTTGCTGTGTTATATCTGAATCTCCCCCCCCCCCCCACCCCGCAGACTGATGTCGGTTCATGTGGAGCACCCTTTGAGTTTGGCAGCCTTGCCAGGTGATAGTGAAGGCATCCTCCACCGCTAGCTTTTCAATACTTATTCACAATCTAAATTACAGGACTTGGTTTGGAGAGCAACTGACCTTCATAAAATAGCCACCTCTAGGATTTACTTAGTCACTGAGAGCCATTCACCAGCAGCAGCATGGTGGGAGGCCTGCACATGGGGGCCCAAAGTACTTGCTTACACTGGCAAATTCTGCATGCATGTCCAGACCCCCTGCTGCACCCAGGCAGCTTTAGCACCTGACATGCACCCAGCTGCAGGATGGAGGGAGTGCTGCACAGCTCTGCCTACTGAAGCCCATTGTCTCCAGCATGGGATGCTCACTGCTTCTCCAGCATGCTGCGGGAGGAACTGCAAACACTTCGGGGGGGCTGGCATGGTTTTGCTCTAGGAATATCTGTCTGAATTAAGTCTATGCAGGAGGTCCATTTACCCAGTTCTTGATAAGTCATCAACACCGGCCCATAAGAGACACACACTGCCCATCACCCATTTCATTAGCTAGTGTACTCCCTGTTTTTATGGCCTCCCTCAGGCACTGCCTTAATGAGGGGTAGGTGGTAATAGAGGCTCATTTTATTATCTCCCTCATATCAATAAGAGCCTATCTGTCCCCTGGTACAGCTTTGTCAGTTCCGCAATCTTGGCATTGTATAGGGAATGTGGATTTTGCAGCTGTCCTCTGTCCATAGACTTAATTTGGACTCAAGGTCTCTCCTCTCTCTGTTATTGGCCTGGCACGTAGCACAGGTTGGCAACTTCTCATAGCTGGTCTCATTTTTGATAAATGGGTTAATAAACTCAGCCTCTGAGTCACATTCCTGAGATTTTTGATTGCTCTCTCCAGTCTATGTATTGTTCTCATGTCAGGCTTTAACAGGGTCAACACCACCAGCCTTTGCTTTAGTTACTCCATTCCTCTCCTGCTGAGTGGCTTCTGGACCTTGGGAGTTTCCCAATCAATTCAGGAGTCCTGTCTATTTCTTCTACACTATCTTCTTGTATTTGCATCCTGCTGACTATGCCAGATGGGGGGCCTCACTGCCAGCTAAGAAACGAAGGGGCCATGGGGGGCCATGAAGATGAAGTGAATGTGAGGAGTCATAGACCGATAAGACATGTTTTCATTCTCATACACACAGGCTGCTAAGCAGACAGACCCTGTTTGGTACCCAGGCAATGCTAGCACATATGGGTTATGCACAGGCTGGCATGAGCATATATGCAAACCAGTACACATGCTTTAGGCAGGCCACACAGGGCTACACAAACTGACTAGCAAAGGCAGAAGACAAAAGGCTCTCACTTCTGGCCTCACGGCTGTATTTATACAGAATCCTACAATAAGTGACATTTTGTCAGGAATAGTTACAGCAGAGAATGCATCATTGTTTAGTTTTGGGTGCCCCAGATACCTGAATTTTTTGCTGACTCGTAACTCCCTGTATGTCCAGCCGTAGTCATCTTGGCTCATATGGATATCAGTGTTGGTGCTGTGCTGTGGTGTACGAAGTCCTACTTTCTATGTGTTCCTTGTATTGGTTAATGAATAAAGAAACTGCTTTGGCCTGATAGGGCAGAACTTAGGTAGGTGGGGAAAACTAAATGGAATGCTGGGAGAAAGGAGGCAGAATGGGAGAGAGACGTTATGGATCCGCCAGAGACACATGCTGGGAATTTTATCTGGTAAGCCACCGCCACACAGTGATACATAGATTAATAGAAATGTGATAAATCAAAGTGTAAGAGTTACCCAATAAGATGTTAGAGCTAACAGGCCAAGCAGTGATTTAATGAACACAGTTTCTGTGTGGTTACTTCAGGGCCAAGCAGTGATTTAATTAACACAGTTTCTGTGTGGTTACTTCAGGGCTAAGCTGGCTGGGCACTGGGATGAACAAGTGGGCCCTCTCCTTGCAACAGTCCTGTATGAAATTTTGTTTCCTTCAGCCACTGCAAACACTAAAAACAAATGTATGTGGATTTCCGTGCCACTTTCTCCATATGCTTCTTTTGTCTCTAGGTCAACTTATTTCCAAGTTAAGCACATGATTAGTTATATAATACTTCCCATGTGATTTACTCCTCAGCGAGTAACTGTAATTTTTGTTTTAGTTATTATAACAAAATTATGGTACTGGCTTATAGAAAACAATCATTTTTCTTAGATTTCTGAAAGTAGAGAAGTCCAAGGTCATTGTAATAGAAGATTCAGTGTCTAACTCTACTTTTATGCTTACCTTTACATGGTGAAGGAGTTAATGCGTTTGGATGATTTGTTGTGGGCTTTAGCTCCAATGGTGAAGTATTTGATCTTTTGATCTAACCACTTCCAAAAGGCTTCTCCTGTTAGGACGTGCACATGGGTTTTGGCTTGTGACTCCTGGAGCAGCAAACACTTAGGAACACAGCAACTGACTTTTTAAATCTGAGTTGTGGCGTAGCAGGCTAATGCAACCCCTAACCTCAGTAATCCTTGGAATGGGTGATATGGTCCTTGATGGGAGCAGGGATTAAAGTTATAGATGGAGTTAAGGTTAACAAGTGGGTGGCTTTAAGGAGACCACCCTGCACTATTCAAGTAGGATTGATAAAATAAAGGATTCTTTAAGTGTTCAGAAGCAGAATGCAGTCCATCCGGACATTTGAAAGCACTGCAGTCTGGGATTTAAAGATGGACCATGAGCAAGGAAAATGTATATAAAGGCCAAAAAAAGAGAAGGAAAATGTCTTAGAGACTCTACAGTGAACACAACATTTCTGACTGCTTGATTTAATTTTTTTTAACCATTCCAGATATTGCTTCTTTAGGAAATAATGGCTATAAGATAATATGATTCTGTTATTTCAAGCCACAGTGCTAATCTTTTTTCCATCAGCAATTGATATCAAAATTGAGAGCTAAGACCCACAGTTTGGAATGCACTCAGGTGGAAATGCGTGTGTGCTTCACTTCTCCTGAGAACACTGCTCCTGTTCTAGCCGCTTTTCAATATATGAAAGCATTTCTTTCAAATGCTTGGCCCAGT
The DNA here is from genome assembly GCF_000317375.1 of Microtus ochrogaster. Lineage (NCBI taxonomy): Eukaryota > Metazoa > Chordata > Mammalia > Rodentia > Cricetidae > Microtus > Microtus ochrogaster. The sequence goes on from NC_022012.1 coordinate 19,946,526, forward strand.
TTACAGTGGTTTGCACTGAGAATGTCAAAGAAAGATTGCATCATACAATTAAATAGGCAAGGAAGATTATATTTGAGAGTAATCCAGTAGAGAAGACACACAGAGCTTAACTGCACAAACCAAAGGCAAGAGGATGAAAAATGAATACCACTATTCTTTCTGTTATTTATAAATTGCTTATATTTTTTTTAACTGATACATAGAACATAAATAATTGCATATATTACAATGATCTCTTTATATAGATATAAAATGTTCAAACCAAGGCACAGTTATATATCTCCTCTATCTTTTATCATGTCTTCATATTAAAAATATTCAGTATTCTTCCTTCTAGCTTTTAGAGAGACATAATACATTACTACAGCCTCTAGTAATTCTACAAAATAACACCTTAACCAAATTATTTATTATGTAATTGCAACTTAATACTCATTGGTTAATGTTTTCTCTACCCCTCATTTCCTCTACTCTCCATAGCACCTGAGAATCATTACTCTTCCCTCCTCTTTTATGAAATTATCTTTTAATATCTTACATATGCATGAGCTCCTGTAACATTTGTCTTCATTTGCCGAGCTTATTTTATGTAGCATACTCTCCAGCTTTATTCAGTTATCATAAATAGTAATACTTCCAAAGTTAGTCTTTCTTACCAAACTTTCTTGGGGGATCACAGATCCCAAATAATGACACAGAGACTTTTTATTAATTATGAAAGCATTTTTCATAGGCTTTTACCCAACTAGATCTTATAACTTAAATGAACCACTTTGTATTAATATAACATTCTAAAATATGACTTTTTACCTCTCTTCCATTCTGTATGTCTGACTTCCTCAGTGTTTCACTGGCATCTCTAGTGCACCTAGATCCTTCTCCCCAGAGTTCCTCTCTCTCCCCAGAAATTTCACCTATTCTCTCCTGCCTAGCTATTGGCCATCCAGCTCTTTATTAAACTGATTAAATGCTTAGGCAGGCAAGGTAAAACTGTGATACATCTTTACATAGTTTGTTCAAATATCTTGCACATTTCCCCTTTTGTCTAAATAAGAAGGAAAGATTTGACTTTAACACAGTAAAACTATATATAATAAGAACAATTACCAGACAATAAATAGACCCACAATGTCCAGTCCACTTGTATTTGAAAAATGCTGAGAAATTACTCTATTATCTATCATATCTTGATGAGTCCAAAATTTTATACCTAAACCATTTTCTATTATAACTTGGATTACCATCCTAAAAATATCTTTTTAGAACTTAAGACATTTTCTTAGATAAACAGCTGAAACTTCTTAGTCTTTCAGCTTTATAAACTTTAAATCTTTTCTGTAAGTTTCTTTTCTGAATTTGGTTACAAAAACAATGGTAAAACTATCTAGTATTCAACCCCCATCAGAGACCGGAGAAGGATACAATTTTATCTGAGTAAACTTTAGAAATGACAGAGACTTCTGGCTGCCTGGACAGTCACTCAAGTTTCCTCTGCAATCTTGGAGCATCCCCCTTTGGCCTACAGCCCTAGCATATCTGACAGACTTTTCTGTGAAGCAGGAGTTCTAAAGGACTGTCTTGCCTTGTCTTGTTCAGCCATTACCTTCCTTTGTGTCTTGCTTGTCCAATTTGGACAGCATACTGTCAGCAGTTGAGGCATGGATGGTTTCTTGCCGAGTGGCTAACTTTGCCACAATGAAAGCAGACTCCATCTGGAGGTTCACCAATGCCCATGATCTTTTTGTGAAGCAAATTGGTGCTGCCAGGAGCAGACATGTCTTGCTGTCATGAAATGCTTCAGGTTATTAAAATACCATAAATATCCATATTCACTATATCTCTGAAGTGTTTGAAGACCATCGATCTTCTAAAATATATCTGTTTAACCTTGAAAACATACCTAGCATGACTACAAGTTTGATTATTTTAGGTGACTAACTACTAACTTGCACCTCTTAATTTCTCATATTTTTAATGAGCTGCATAGGTACAATACCATAAATAAGAGTATAAACATGTATACAGTATATTAAAACAAAAAATATCCTTAAATTTGTATCAATATACAAAAATCAGTACCAATGTAAGCTATTTGAGATTAATAGTTGCCTTTGAGTTTAAAAGTAGATTCAACGATCTACCTTTTTGTCCTATTATTTCTTCAGCCTACCATTTTCTTTTCAGAAAGAGACCGCTGCATCCAACATCACTTGCTTAGCTTCCTCTCTTATGAGCAGTAACAACTTGCAACCAACCCCCCTAAGTGATGGTAAATATCCATAACCATAAAACAACCAAAGACAGTCCACCCTACCTCTTGGGAAATTTGGGTGTCATATTCTCTAAACTGTTTCCTGATGTCTAGGGGAATCTTTAGAGAACCCTGAGAAAATTGGGATAATGGTCAAATCCTGGGAGAGGTAACTGTTTCATTTGATCTCCAGTCTCCGTGTAATGGGAAAGGCGGGGCTTATCTGAGGTCCTGGCAGGAATAGTCTATGAGGCTGGACCATCTCAGCTAGCAGCTTTGAAGTTGTTTGGCATGAAGATTCTTGAGAAACTGTAACAAAAGTATTCTGAGAGGCTGGATCACCTGGGATACTTGTAGTTATTGATGTCAGTCTGGACCTGATCTTTTGTGTCTGTAGCCTTTGCTGACTATGGGAGCCAAATCTTAAATGGCACGGCTCTGCTTAGCACATAGTACTGCAGACTCTGCCTCCTTCAGGTGTGCAGGCAGCAGCAGGAGCTGTGTCTAACTGTCCCAGAAGTGGCTAACCAACCCAACCCTTTGAAGTTATTGTGCCTGCTTTCTGGACTCCCCGTGTGTGGTAGCCGATTGTTGTGAAGGCTCACAGAGAGGCCCAGGTGGCAACTGGGGTGATTTTGTTTGGCGTGACTTCTTCATCTGTGTGGTCTTGCCAAATGGTCTGCCAGCCCCAAATAATGACACAAAGACTTCTTATTAATTATAAAGGCTTGGCCTTGAGTTTAGGCTTGTTCCAAACTAGCTCTTATAACCTTAATTAGCCTAATTGTATTAATCTATGTTCTACCACATGGTTTTTTACTTCTCTTCCTTTCTGTATGTCTGACTTCCCCAGTGTCTTGCTGGTGCATCTTGGGCACCTAGATTCTTCTCCCTGGAGTTCCTCTCTCTCTGGAAGTCCTGCCTATTTTCTCCTGTCTAACTATTGGCCATTCAGCTCCTTATTAAACCAATCAGTTGCCTTAGGCCAGCAAGGTAAAACAGTGATACATCTTCACACAGTTTGTTCAAATATCCTGCAAGAGGCTTCATTATTTTAATAACTGAATAGTATTCCATTGTGAATAAACATCATGTTTTCTTCATTCACCAGATGATGAACCTTGGTGTTGATTGGATACCTTGGCAAGGGTGAGTAGTACCGTGATTAACACTGAGGTGCAAGTGTCTTTTTGACACACTGGTTCCATTTCCTTTGGAAGTTGACTCAATAGGCATGATAGCTCCTCTTCATTGTCAACTTGATGGGATTTATAATTACCATGGAGATACATTTTCTAGGTTAGGTTAGTTGAAGTTGGAAGAACCATCATGAATGTGGATTATAGCTGTTCCCTTCCAGGGACTTGGCTCCTGGAGTGTTTACATGTAGAAAGCAAGCTGAGTATAAGCATTCCTCATTTCCTTCTTTGATGGAGTCTGCAAGGTTACACAGTGGGCTGCAGCTGATATTTAGAAGGCTAACACACCAGAGATATACATATCTACTGGAAGACAAAATTCATGAGGCCTGGCCTGTGAAGAATATTGTCTTTGGAATAGCTGGATGCCTCTAACCGCAACTCTCTTGAGTGATACTGTGATCTCCCTCTAACTCAGTTCTGGGACTTGTCCCACAACCTTAGCAGCATATTCCTCATTTGTTGGGCACAGTCATTCCTGTGTACTGGCAGAAGGATGACTTCTCCCCACACTGTGTAATCCTGGGGATAAAAGTAAGCCACACAGTCAAACTTTTGTTCCACATTACAATAAAAAAATCTTAGATGCCTCCTCTTTATAATTATCTTACTCACAGGACAACTTGGCTAGACAAGGTGCTCTTTAGATAGACCAAATGGGACTTTTGCAGATATTACTCAAAGACAGAATTGCAGTCTGGATTTGTTTAATCCAAGCCCCTCAGGGGTTAAAGAGAACAGAGTGCCTGAACTCATCAGGCCTGCTGAAAACTCAGTATTTTCCCGCTTTGACGTGGAAGGCTATTAACACTTTGTGTACACTTTCACCTCCGTTTACTGATACAGGATTTTAATCTGAGGAAACTGTTTATGTTTTAGCCCTGAGATTTGTGTGATTAAGAGGAAAAGGTTGTTTACGGATTAACCATGTCCTGGGAGAAATAGCTTTCGCACACAGATAACTTGGGAAGTGAACACAGCAGATGGCCAGGACAGTGGAGAGGTGCTCGGTCCCAGTTTTCAACAACATAGTTACAGGTCCTTTCTTTGTTCTAACTACATAGGGTAGAAGATGTATTTTTAGATTTAAAAGGGTTTTTAATGCCAGCTAACATTTGGCGAATATACCGATGCGAATCAGGGCTTTACACTTCCCCCTGGCTTCATGCAGGTTGCCATGGTTACTCACTGACATAGCTTCTGAAGTGCAGCTGCACTCCCTGTGCTGGGAGAAAATGACATTTTGCCTTTTTCGGGTTGCACTGATCACAAACTTTTAGCATTTTAGAAATGTAGAATAGCGCACGAATTCTCTGCTCCCTCTTTAGATTTCTCTATTGGTTTAGTTTCTCCCCCTTGTGACCCCACTCCCATTAAGAGATTGGAATGCCTTAGAGCCACAGATGCAGCCAGCCAGAAAAAGTTTTTGCTGTGTGTGTCTCTTACTTATTTATCTACAAAGAATGTTTTGTGACCCCGAGAAATAACCTTGTAACCTTTCTATTGCCAAAGAATTGCTATTGTATGTGTATATAAACTGTAGAGATTTGAAACTTGAGCCAGAAGAATAAAGAACATTCTTGAACAGCACATGTGTGAGTTATTCTATAATCCCTCAGATTAGAAATACCCTAAATCCATTTCACTTCATTGTGGACCTCTTCCTCGAATCCTGGAGGTGGCCTTGACGAGCTGGACTCCCAGGCTACTGCTACTTCTTATGTGTCCTTTTATATGAGCTGCCACCAGAAGGCGCTGCCCAATTCTAAGGTGGGTCTTCCTGCTTAAAATAATCTGATCAAGAACATCCCTCAGAGGAGTGTTTCTTAGGCAGGTGACAAAGCCTTAAAGAAACAGGAAGGCTTTCCAGGCTGCCACTGTTTCTGGATGTTGCATAGATCACAGCAATTGGTTGTATTAAATTTGTAGTGGCATCCTGTCATCTGGTGAGTTGTTTGCTACCCACACTACTTCAGTCCACAAAGAATGGCCAGATAATAAAAATGACAAACTGCTGGGTTCAGGGTCCAATCTTAAACCCTGAGTAATGGTCCCATTCCTAACGTATGGCCCAGCCTGGGGAAAACAAGCGCACAACCACAAACCAGTCTGGGTTAACTTTCACGTGTTGATGAGTGCATTTTCTCCATATTTCAAGGAGGAGGGAAGATATAAAATAATCAAAGTAATGCTCCCAAAGATTTCCAAATTCTTTTTCTCCAGAACTTGTGGTCATAAAAGGGGCTTTGCAGAAAACATAAGCTCAATTAATGACATCAGGGTGGGATTATTTCCAAGTATCCAGGTAGACCTATGTCACCACATGGCTCTTAAAAATCAGACTAAGGGGGGATACTATAGGAGGAATAGGAGCAAGGTCTCTGAAGATTCTACGCTGCTGACACAGAAGAGAGACGGAAGAGATGGAGCTGAAGGTTGAGCATATCCTCAAAACAAATCAGCCCTCCTCACACCGTGGTGTAGTATGTCAAGCTACACCTGACAAGGCTGACACCTGGAGCTCTTGTGTTGCTTTAAGCACCTACATTTGTGTAATCTGTTACAGAAGTCATAGGGATGAATACAATGTGGCAAGCTAGCCTCAATAATGTTGCAATTTCAAAAAAGTCATTTTTGAATAATGCAGTGGAAAGAGCAGCCCACTGAGTTAATTTTCACTGTTTCCATCAGTGTAAAATTATCCAGTCATATATCAGGTTTGAACCTTTTACCAGCAGAAGTAGTGCAGTGTGCACATTGAAAACCCTGATGAGTTGATATAAGCCATCACATCTGCTCCCTACTTTTTTTTCATTTGTTTGAGACAATAAGACCTGGGAGGTGGGCAAAAGGATGAAAGAGGGAGCATTTCTGTCACTCATCTCTAGCTGCCACTCCTGCTCTTAGAGATCACTTAGCCAGGCCTTCTATTTCTGAAGTACCTTCAAGACCATATGACAGGTAGCAGAAGAAGGGAAGTCTCCATGTCCACCCTATGGGGCCTATTCTCTGAGACATCTGCCAGGGTAGAGAGAGGAGAGAAGAGAGATGATGGAGAAACAGAGAGGAGGGGAATTCCAGTGAAGAAGAAATTCTGGAAGAGTTAACCAAAGGAACGAGGATGCTGTTCTCTCTCTCACCACCTTCCCAAGAAGATTGAGCAGAAAAGGAAGGAGGTAGAAGAGAGAAGTGGGGAAAGGATGATAAGGAGAAGTGAAACATAGAAAGTACAAAGGGATTTAGACCCATAGCAGTTCAGTCTGGTGCTTGTGATGGACGGGTAACCATCTCCATCTCGGGTCTCGTCTTGTCCTTGTTTCATGAGATGCTATGAAGAAAGAATCTGAAAGAGCTGTTCTTCTAGCACTGAATTCCTCCACTTCAAGTGATCATCTGTGTGAAGCCATGCTGGGGGGGGGGGATACCACAGACCCTGGAGAGCCTGTCTTGACTAGCCAATGTCTTTACTTTTCCACAGCCATAACCCACTATAAGCTGCTGAGTCTTTTGAGCCTGCTATGACCTATGGCCTGTCCTCAGTATAGCCTGGCCAGGTGTTTGCGAAAACAGAATCAGGCTTCACTTACAATTCATTCAGCTTTTAAGCCGGGTTAAGTGGCTTCCAGGTGGTATATATATTACTTTTGCAGCCAACTGGAAAGAATCAAATAGCCGAAGGTCTTGCCAAAGGATGATCACAATGTGATTGGGCAATTGGGTATTGATCCTCTGGCTTTTGTTTGTCCTTGTGATCCAAGCTTTGCAGCTGTGCCAGGAGAAGCATTATCTGAATAGTGACACTGAAAAAAAAATCCAAGGACATGGGGGCTATAATACAGGGCATAATGTTTCACTGGTTATCTGATATAGAAATTAAATCTTGGTGAAAATCTAGAGAGTGAAAAAAATAATTCTTCACGGGTCAAGAAAAATGCCAAGATTATAATGACAAGTGTCTGCAGAGAAGGCTGCCAGGTGAAGTATTTGATTTTCATAGGGCAGTTGGAGGCAGCCAGGACTGCCATGTAGTCACAGGATCAGAGAAACTTTGGATCAGGTCTCACAGAGCAGAGCCTCAACAATTGTGTGACTTTGTGTTGTCGAGTGCTGAGGGATGGACCAGGCACATTGCTATGGGAGAAACTCAGTCATTCAGTAAAGCACCCCACGCCCCCAAATACTGCTTTCTGAGTGTGCCCTCAGACACCACAGAGCTGAGGTGAGCTGAGAAGGTTCCTGTTTAACAATGAAGTCTATGGTGGGAAACAGGGCTAGAAGTGGATGGAAATATAAAGATAGAAAGTCATCTCCCATAAGCTCTCCTGGGCTTCGGGATGTATATTCCTGAGGATGCATTGTGTGGACGCCTGGACCCAGATACAAAATGCTGAAATTCAAGCACACCCACAAGCTTTGATGCAGATCCCACATCATCTTCCACGTTTCTCTCTTAAGATCCTCAGAATCACAGGGAAGTGATAGTATCCTCTGCTCCGAGTCCCCTTTCCCCATCACAGCTCTACCTGATGAGTCTTTCAGATTGCTATTTCTTCGACAATTCCCTAAAAAGAGTGATGGATGCCTTTCACTATCCTATATAATTACAGTGCTGGAAATGAGTGATACTTCAAAACCATATTCCTCCATGTTCTGAATAATTCACTCAAACAACACACACATTGTTTTTGTTTTATTTAAATATAAAGACGATCTCATAACAGCAGATGAATTCAAATTTCTTCTTCCTCCCCTCCCTTCTTCCTCTCTTCCTCTTTCTCTCTCTCTTTCCTTCCTTCTTCTCTTTCTCCTCCTCCTTTGTGTGTGTGTTTTTTGGGGATGATTGTGGGCACATATATGGAGATCAGAGAATAACATTTGGGCACAAGTTTTCTTCTTCCACTGTAGGATCTGGAGATTGAATTTAGGTTGTCAGACTTGCATAGAAAGTGGTTTTGCTAATCCATCTCACTGGCCTGGAATGTTTATTTCTATATGTGGAAGTGAGACTCACAATAGGTCATTAGTTATAAAACCCTGAGACAGTTTTTCTTGTGCCTATTTAGTGTTTTTCTTTTGCAATTCCTTCATAGTTTTCCAAGGGTCTGAATCTTCCAGAGAGACTAGCATTGGTATACATAGTGATCTGTACTTTTCTTTAATCTGGCTTTAGCTATTATGTACTAGGCATGCTTGAATCCAGAGTGCAATGATAGCAAGACCCCTATTTCTATAATGTCACTAGTTCTGATTTGCTGTAAAAAAAATCTGAAGTCTCAGAATAACTGTTAGAAGCCCAGCCTTTCAGATATAAGTCCCTCAGACGTGGGCACTCTTATCTGGTCACTCTTCATAAGCTTAGTGAGATTCTTCCTGGTTCCTGTTTGTGAGATTTTACAATCTTCTAATTTCTTTTGAAGCCTTCCTTTGATATGAATATAATTATTGCATTTCCCTTCATGCCTCAAACACAATCCATAGGCTGAAATTCTGTTCTTATTGTCTCCTCGGTCCCAGGCTTGCCTACATACCACAGAGCAAAATTCCTTTGCTGGATAAGAATATAAAAGCCATTAATATTGACTTCCTACATTCCATCTCAATGAATTCATATATCTAGGGAACTAAATTCATCAGTAGTGAACAGAACCCCTCTCATCCTACCACGTTTCATATTTCATAGGTTTAAGTGCCAGTGTGCTAACTCTTTAAAGGTTCGTCTTCCTGAGGCTCAATTTTCTGCTCAAAAACACACAGATAGTAGTTACAATTTCATGGTTTCTATGAATGTAAACAGATGTACAATATGACAAGGTACCATAGAATGTCAAACTACTTATCTAGGTTATCTCCTTTAACAGGTATCCTGTGGTCAGTGCTCCAAAAACCTCTGTCATGTTGTTGCCCATGCCCCAGTCAAGCAGCAATTTTTTCTCACCCAAGGAGCTCTCGGTACAACCGAGATTGTCTTGTGTCACAGTCTTTGATTAATTTGGCAGGGTTCATTGAGCATGTGAAATGAGGCAGCCTCTCCCTGTTATAGCATGCTCCTGCCTGTAGTAATGTGCCTTTGAAAGAACACTCAAACATCAGGTATTTACTGTGCAATGGCATCACACTTAGGATGTCCAGTTTCCAGTGTCTGCATGGAGCCTCATCCTCATTCCCATTTGATTCCCATCTGTGAAAGGGATTATCTTCCTGAGAGGTGTCCTCATAGGGGAACTTCAGTTTCTAATGACAAATAACCAGATTTGACATTAAAGATTCTTAACTTCTTGTCTAGACCCAGTGCCTGTGATCTGATTGGTCCCCAAAGTCTATTTCCCCCTTGGGCTTCAATATGAATAACGCCTATATTTCTACACTAGACCTTGATTTACCAGATGTGTAAATATCCCAAAGTTTTTGTGATTCCTGGTCACCAAGGCCTTTCTGAAGAACAGCCCACTACCTAGCTTGATGGCAGGGGCTCTGCTCCATAAGGAGGGATCACCATGGGCCCCATCTTCCTGTAATTCCAAATTCCAGATCTCGCCATGTATGAGAGCACTGGTGTCTCCTCTGCTATCCACATCCATTTGACAAGTTGTCTTACAGCAAAGTCACAGATGGGTCTTCAAAGGAGAATTAAGGTGATGAAGCTGAACAGCGCTGCCAGTGATCTAGGTTTAACTAACGTTTGTTTTGCTTCTCACTTTTGCAAACATGCTGGGAATCTTGCTTAGCGTTACCAGGTTTACACTCTCATCCTCACCCCAAGAAGCCAGGTTCACTCACCTTTCATTAATAAATCAATGAAAAGAGCCAAGTTAATAGTAAAAGGCAGGGAAAAGAGATTTATCCAATGTGGCCACATTAGAAAGAGGGAAAAGAATATCCAATGATACTGCCCAAGTCCGTATTCTAGAATCTGTCATTACAGTTTAGTTTAAGTGGGGGGTCAGAGCTATGCGTGTCTAAACAGTCCTGGTCAAACTGTGGTTCAAACATGCATGGTCCACTTACCCTGCAAAGTGGCCCGACAATTTGTAATTCCTTTGGGAGAAAAGTTCCCTCAAGCCAGTCCAGGCGTTAGGTTTATTCCTCCTTAAGCATGAGATTCCTAGGGCTATTCCAGTGTTTTGAAATCCATTGTTTCCATAGCCTGAGAGTCAAAGTGGGAACACAAATGTCTCTTTCATGCATCTTCATACCTGCAGATCAGTCACACTGGAAACACTATTGGGATCACAGCTTTTCCTGTGGAGAAAAGCAACTGATGAACATGAATAAGGAAGACCACTGGGTTGAGTGACAGAAGACCACAGGGGAGACGAAGTCTGAGGAAACTGTGATACCTTTGGCAACATCCTCCATCCCCAAGCCACAAATTATCCAGCTATGAAAGGCAGTGTTGACAGGATTAATTAGTACCTGGAAAACAATTTCATGCTAGACCAAACAGGGTGCAGCAAATACACTGTAAATTCCAGGTCTTAAGTGGAAGACTTGATATTTATTTGAAAAGGAGTAAATGTTTCCAAAAATGACCAGAAATCATATTGTTTAGCAAAATCAGAAAATGATGTTTGAGATGTGGCATTAGACACAGACGGAGCACATGCTGAGGAGAAAAACCTGCTGTCAGGATGTGGGCTGACAGACAGATACAGGCAGCTTGTCTCTGTCTCAGCAAGCCTAGGAGGACTACAGGTAGAAAAAGTATGGAGGCTGCTGGGGGCTGCCTGTAAAAATGGCCCCAGAAAAGACCTTGAGACAAAGAATAAAGAGAGAAAGAAGGAAGGAAGGAAGGAAAAAAGGAAGGAAGGAAGGAAGGAAGGAAGGAAGGAAGGAAGGAAGGGGAAACCAGCTTCCCTGATGGTATACATGATGGTTAATCTTAACTGTTAATTCTATTGGATTTTGAATCACTGTGGAAACAAAGCTTATAACATGTCTGTGAAAGATTCTTTCAGTTAGCTTAATTGTGGTGGCAAAGCTCTGTAACATGAGGGGGCCTACTTGTTGGGGTTTCTGTCCCATCCAGTACTCCACAGCTGGCAAGCCCCAAAGAAAATCACACAGAGATCTCCATATGTTATAAAATTGATTGGCCCATTAGCTCAGGCTACCTATTAGCTCTTGTAGCTTATATTAACCCATTATTTTGATCTATGTTAGCCATGTGGCTCAGTACTTTTCACAGCCGGGCAGATTACATGTTGCCTTTTTGAAGTCTGGGCAGGAGTGGGAGGAATGGGCTACCTCCTTCCCAGCATTCTCCTGTTCTCATCGCCCCACCTCTACTTCCTATCTGGTTGACCCACCTATACTTCCCGCCTGGCCAATCTGCGTTTTATTAAAATACATGACTGACAGAATACAGACAATTCTCCCACACCAAAGCTCATCCTAAACATGGGCACTGCTATCTCATGGACTGGGGTCTTGGGCTGTGTGTAATGGAGAAGTGAGCTGAGCACAAGAACTCACGGTCACTGCTTCCTACTGCAGATACAACGGGACCATCTCCTTCAGGCTCCTGTGGCCATGAGTCCTTGTCACAGCAGACTGTACCCTGGAACTAAGAACCAGAAAAAGCTGCTTCTCTGAGTTGCTTTGGTGAGGTGTTTGGTTCCAGCAATGTGGAAAGTACATAACACACAAACTCGATACTGGAGTGAAGCTACCACTATGATAAGCCTTACCACGTGAGTCTTGAACCTTTGGAATTAGTCTGTGAAAAAATTTGGAACTTTGGGTACTGAGTACTATAAGCAGAGCTTTCTGGACCATTCTAATGGCAACTGGGAGGACAAGAATGTTGAGAAAAATGTGGACAGGGAGGTTTGCTTGACTCATGAGATTTCAGAGAACAGGAACTCACTCAGAAACTGGGTTGGGGTCATTCAGTGATAATTTGGCATGGACTATAGCTGTGTTCTACCAATATTCTGAGGACTTGAATAAAGTCAAATTTAAACAAAAATAGACTAATTTGTTTGGTGGAGAAAATTGAGAGAGAAAGAGAGAGACAGAGACATTGAGACACAGAGATACAGAAAGAGACAAACAGAAACAGAGATTCAGAGACAGAGAGTCAGATGTAGAGAGAGAGACACAGAGAGTCCAGAAATATAACTAAATGTGGTGTTAGATTAGGTAGCATGTGACCTTCTAACAAGGAGCCTGTAGAGACAGCAAAGCACCTGTAACTGTTAAGGAGACTGTTTCTGAGGAGGCTGGTATTTTGTGCCGATAAACCTGACCTTCTAGCAATAAAAAGACCTTGCCCATAACAGGCACCGACTTGAGAAAATAAAAATTAATTTGAAAAGAGAGAGACTAACAGAACACTTCTGGCTAGGTAGGTGTTTCTCCTTCTTTTTTTTTAAAATATTTATTTATTTATTTATTATGTATACAATATT
>NC_022012.1:19959485-19972930 GCF_000317375.1 Microtus ochrogaster
TGAGCCACCATGTGGTTGCCGGGAATTGAACTCAGGACCTTTGGAAGAGCAGGCAATGCTCTTAACCACTGAGCCATCTCTCCAGCCCCCTGTTTCTCCTTCTTTTACACACAAAGTTGGATGCAGTTATGGCCCAAGCATCCCAAACTTCATCCCTAGCACTCATCAGAAATCATCATCTATGTGATATTAATTTCATGCAGGCACGGAAGATACAATATTGAAGGCATTATGCAGTCTTGTGCCAAGATTACAAGGTACCGCTGAGGCTAGAAACTGTGTGGCAGAATTAAAGTTCTTAACAGGAGACTCTGAGAGGCCACAGCGCAGAGCTGTGAAGACAAAGCCCAAGCTGCAATGGAAGCGCTAAGCAGCTCGGGATGTCAGAACTCTGAGGAATCTGTGGAGAGCTGTAGGCCCAGAGTGGAGTTACCCCAAGAGAGTCTGAGTGTGCTGCAGGTAGCATCGTTGCAGGGATGGGCCCACCAAAGCCTTTGGAGTCCAGATGAACACACCAAAATTATTTTTTTTCCAGTTTCATTATCAACTAGCTTTTACAACTGTTCTTTGGGGGGATGCGTCACACCCAGAAGACAGTGAAAGACTGGGTTGCTGGTGCATTATAACATAAAAAGTCTCAACTTAAGATATGTAGAGGCTCAGACCTGCATGAAATGGGCTGTTATGAGCATGCTCTGTCATAAATCGTGGATGGGTATATTTGTGTCTTTGCAAAGTGTTAGACTAATCGCATAATAATGATTTCATAAGATTCGTTGCCTTTCATTGGCTCATATGTATCCAGTAATTCTCATTTCTCTTGGTCCCATGGCCATTAGTAATCACGGATCTTTTAATATAATCTCAACTGGTAATATTAACTATTAGACCACACATTCTACTTCACATAGTAATTGTGTGTGTGTGTGTGTGTGTGTGTGTGTGTGGTGTATTAATTCAAAGACTTTAGCAGAGTTAAAGAGGCTGCAACGTGCAAAAAGGCTTTACTGTTGGCAGAGGCAGCGAGGTCTGACATAAACGACAAGGTATTAGTGTAAGTGATGCAAAAAAGACAGGTTGAAAATCCTCTAGAATTGTACAGAGCCGTATTAGCTAAGAATAATTCAAGACAAGTCGAGATGAGACAGACGATCTGCTCCAGACAGATAAGCAGATAGACAAACAAATGGATGAAGAGATGACAGTATCAGTAAGTTAAGAATGATGAGCTGAAAAAAAAAATAAAAAAAAAAAAAAAAAAGAATGATGAGCTGAAAAAAAAATAAAAAAAAAAAAAAAAAAAAAGAATGATGAGCTGCAGGCCAGAGTGTTACTGGGAGTTCTCTGCATGCACCACATAGTTAGATAGACGTAAGCGGGGCTTTTCCATCACGCTTTTCCTTCCTTTGTAGAGTCCAGGTAAGGGTATTACCCTCTTTGTTGGCATGGTGTTTTGGATATAAAAGAGGCCTAATATGGTTTTAGCAGACCCATGTGCCCATGTGTTTCTAATATATGTTGAATAAGTTTTCTGCTGATACTTTGTATAAATTGTAGGAGCAGGTTATTCTTCAACAGTGCCTTATGGTCCATACTGCACAGGTGGCAGTTTTTATTTGGACAAGTAAGAGGCAATGCCATTCTGCCTTCTATTTTCACTTAAAATAAAACCAAATGAGGCTTTGTCGAGTATAGTCACCCAGGGTAGGACAGTCCTAAACCCACTGTTTCATATAATACAGAGCATGAAAGGAACTCCGAACGGGACACAACAATCTAGACTAAGCAATAACTTCCTTAGGACAGTAACTTAGAGCAGGCCACAACCTGATCTACATACTAAAAAAGCCTCTATGCCCTCTACAGGTGTCATTCTCAAGGCATCATTCTCTAGAAACTTCCAACTCTTCAAAGTCGGTTTTCGTTTTGCTTGAACTCATGGTGCTCTTTTTCTCCTATGCTTTAGTGATGGGTGGGATTGAATCTAGGGTCGTGGGCACACACAGTCATAGCAAGTGCTCTATCACTAAGATACATCTCCAGCCCCCACCCCTGACTTCCTTTTAATCCTTAAATTCTGGGGCAGGGTTTCACTAAATATCCCAGCCTCACCTTGAACTGACACTGTAGCTAAGGTGGGTATTAGAGTGTACACTCATTCTGTTCCAGCCTCTCTATGGATGAGATACAGGTGGACAATCTTGGGCTGTTTGTTTGTTTATTATTTATTTACAAGCAGATAGATTAGCATGAACAGTAGCGGGTTTATTTGTGTGGCATTTGATAATACTTGGTTTTTGTTGCCCTCTCCTGACCTCAATCATCTGTCGCCACCTTCCCTAAACCCTTTCATTTTTAGTATTTCACCTTTCAATTCACACCACACATGTTCTGCTTCCCTCCTCTACCCTTCTTCCTCAAAGATTTCTTCATTTTTCATCTCATCAACCCCTTTCTAGTTTACGTTTTCACATAAACCTATATAAGAAATTAGAAACTGAGACCTTCACATGAGAAAGAGCATGCTTTATTTATTTTGAGCCTGAGCTACCTCACTTAATAATATTTTCTGATTCCATCCATTTTTCTTGTAGGTTGCATAATTTCATTTTTCTTCATGGATGAACAAAATTAAATTATGTATATATACCACACTTTCATATTCCATGCATCTATTAAATGACATCTAGGTTAATTTCATTTCCTTGATACTGTGAACGGAACAGCAATGAACATGGATGAGCAAGTTTCTCTGCAGTAGGGTATAGAATCTTTGGATATGTGACCAGGAGTAGAATTGCTGGGTAACATGGTAGTTTTATTTTTAGTTGAGAAACCTCCATGCTTACAGAATGACTATCCTGGTATGCACTTACCCTAACGTGAATGAAGGATCCCCATTGCCCACATCCTTCCCAGGATATGTTATTTTTTGGCTTTCTTTTCTTCCCTTCCTGCCTCCTGTTTGTTTTCTTAAGGATACTCATCTGAAAAGGGTAAGATGGACTCTTAAAGTCGTTTGATTTTTTCTTTATTTTTTTATGCAAGATTCATTACTCTTGGGATTTAACTCACAGATTGGGTTCATAGTTGCAGTGCTGTTTGGAGAAGTTGTGGAACCCCCAGGAAGTATAGCATTTCTAGAGTAAGTACATCACTGGAGAGGACTTTGAGAGTCTGTAGTCTTTCACCCACTTTCTGTTCACACTCTCTGCTTTGTGTTTGCTGTTGAAGATGTCATATCTCAACTTCCCATTCTCGCTCCCTGCTGCCATACTTTCCCTGCCCTTATGGGTTCTTCCTTTGGAACAGCAAGCCAAAATAAACTCTTTAACAAACTACTCTTAGTTATAGTGTTTAATATCAGCAATAATGTGGAGAACTTTGAAACTGTGAAGGAGAAGAGCTGTTGAAGGGCATAAGCATAGCTTAAACCGGTGATTCTAGTAGGAACCTGGAATACAATAGTAGAGAGTGCTGCAGACTCTGGATGCCCGGCTCACCAGGTTTCAAAGGGGAACTGGTCTCTAATAGCAGCCAGACTAGAAGCTATTCATGTGATATTTTGCCAAAGAGTCTGGTTGTTTTCTGCCCATGTCTTGAGAATATCCATGAGGCTAAATTAAAAAGTAATATACTAATTTCTTTGGCAGAGGCTATTTTAAGACAACATAATGTTGGTTCTGTTTGATGTTTAATACTTCTGCAGGCCTGAGGGAAAAAGAAGAAATTTGGCAGAAAAGGGTACGGAATGCACAGTTTCAAAGGGAAAAGAGCACTGAGCAGCTTAGTGATGCAGCTAGGGCGTGGGGCTGGAAGAGAATGTAACTAACAATTAATGCCATTAAGGTGAGGCCTCCTTCTCTACACTGAAATACTGACAAGGGTGCCCTCAGGCACCATCCAACTGAGCTCTAACTTTTGAAAGGGGGAAGTCTACATGTTTCTGTCTACTAGAGAGCAATTGTTTCTACATACAGAAATGCAGTAGAAGGGGGCCATGGTCCATCTCAGCCTGTCAGCTGAGCTTGTCAATATTACCCTCATGGAACTGGTTTTGGAGGCATGAGGGAAGGATACAAGAATGACAGTGGTGTGTATGCTTTTTCCATGGTGTTAGTGAGCTGCCGCTGAGGCCAGGCAATGTATGGTGGGGGATTCCCCGTGAGAAAGCTATGAGAGACTTCTATATGAAGCTATGAAATTGAAGACTGAGTAGTGGAGTCCCAGAAGCTGTGAAATATCTGACAAGGAGAGATGCAGATATGGAGTGAAGGCAGCCAAAAAAGAGATGCATATTGTAGTCATCTAATCTCTGTGTAACTACTGTTGTAGACACCAGGCATGGAGGTACTGGATTTGGTGTTTGGCCTACTGGTTTTTAGTCTTGCTTTGGTTCAGTATTTCCTCACTATGTCTTACCTTTGGAATGGAAATGCATATTCTGTACCATTGTATGATGGAAGTACATAATTTGCTCTTTATTTTGCAGCGGTCACAATTAAGACCTATTTACCTTTTGCTGAAGACAACACTTACTTATGTCATTGACCATGAAGAAGTCTAGATGGTACCTAACTAGAAACTTCATCCCTACTGACTAGAAGCATTCATGGTATTGGAAGTTACCCCTCACACTATTAAAGGAAAAAGGCAGTCATCAAAATCTTCCAGCTACAACCCTACAACCTACAACAGTGTCCCACCTGCAAGATATATTGCTACAATATTGACACAAAATTATGAGACTAACCAACCATTTTCTTATGGGATTTAAAGCCTACTACGTGAGACGGAACCCGTATCTGACACTGCTAAAGTGTTCAAGAACCTGATACTAGATAGTTAATGGGCCTTAGGGTAAAACAGACAAGTATTATTCTTCTACAAAACATAGCAATAAAATGACTCCTAGAGACATATTGTTATACTCAGAGATCAGTGCCTTACCCAACCCTCATCAGAGAAGCTGGATAATGTGCTGAGTGAGAGATTTTGGTGCACTCTATTCTAATTGGGCTGTTCATCAAAGATTTCCTCTCAAGGTTCAGGGACCTACTGCGTGAAGAAACAGGAAGATTGTAAGAGCCAGACATGATGATTTATTTTAAGGAAATGGTATTTTCCAGACACGATATGACTGAAGCATATATGAACTCAATGAGACTGTCACAGCATACATAAAACCTGCACACGTTTATAAAAACCAAATGGGGTCCCATCACTGAGGATGGGAAATGGGCACAGGCTCCAACCCCTAGCCAGAAGTCATCTGTAATTAGTACCCACTGACAAAGGAAAAAAAATCAGTTTTCTCTAAAGGATTCTCACTGGGTGTATTCACTATACTTTAGGAAAGTCCCCATGCCCTGGAGTAGTTGGACATTACAAAACAAACTCGATGGTATTTTCATAGAATTTTTGTCCAATTTTTCTTTGGACATTTTTGTCTTAATGGTCTTTTGATTGTTCTTTTTTATTTCCTAGTTCGTGGGTTTATTTGCTCCCCATATTTTGATTTGTGTTGGTAGTGCTATTTTGTTTTTGATTTTTTTAAGAGAGAAAAAACATAAAGTTGGGTTTGTAAGGAGGTTGGAGAGGATCTGGGAGGAACTGGGAGAGGGAAGAATGATCAAAACATATTGTATAAAAAAAACCACTTCAGTTAAAAAATATATTTCCTTGAATCTCAGGAGATAATTTGGGCTTTTAAACAGTGTTGAGTCTGTAAAATGTTCTTGAGACTTTTCAATTGGGGCTAAATATATTTTGTATTATCATACATTCATGAGCCTATGGGGTGCCAGTGAGTGCAATGTATGCTTTACATGGAAAATGTTCCTTACAGTCTTAGGCCTTTGAATACTTGGCCAGTAGCTGATGGCACTGACCAGTTAGGATGCAGAACCTTTATCAAGTGTAGCATCATTGGACTGAGTAGCTTACCTGGGGAGGCTTTCAGAGTTTCAAGCTTTACCCACTTTTATTTCATTCTCTCCTCTGTGCTTGTGGCTGAAGATATGGCCTCTCAGCTTTTTTCTCTAACCATTGCTGCCATGTCTTTTCTGCTAATCCAAACTTTTTCTGAAACCATAAGCCAAAATAAACTCTTTCTTTTATAAACTGATTTTTTTTCATGGTATTTTTTGTATCATACAAAAAAAACCCAACTAATAAAATTATACTGGCATGTTGGTTTAAATAACCAGGCATTGGTGATCAACTTAACCTTTAACCTCCATTTCCTACTTTAAGTGGGACAAATAAATGCTTAAAGTTTAATCAGTTAATCTTCAGTTAGTATTTTGAGAGACCAAAGACTATCCTGAAACAACTTCTATGTTGCCAAAACTTAGTCAATTTTTAGCCTACAAAAATACATTTAGCACTTTGGACATTCCAAGAATGACTACAGGAATTACATGCCAGGGAATAGAGATGCTTACCTAATAAATATTTTGCAGCATTGCTAGTCCTAAAAGGACAAATACAGAGAAAGATAAAATGTAAATTATAAGCACGAAGAATAAGAGAATGTCTTAGTAGGTGTGTGTTTTATTTGTATTTGTTTATATTTATTTGTTTGCTTGTTTTCTATTGAAAATAGATTCTTCTCTCATATAATACACCTCAACCACGGTTTCCCTTCCTCCACTCTTCCTAGCTCCCTCTGTGATATTTTCTTTCTTAAAATAGAGTTTAACCAGTGCTTTAAGGACTTTGTACAAGGTGTTTTGATCATATTCACCCACTTTCTCCCAACTATACTAAAATCCACCACCTTTCCTACCCACTCAATTTTCTTTTTTTTCTTTTTTTTGCCTTTCTTTTTTTTTATTGAGAAAAAAAAATTTCCGCCTCCTCCCAGCCTCCCACTCCCCGACTCCTCCCGCCCTCCCCCCACTCCTCTCCCCCTCCCTCTCAAGTCTGAAGAGCAGTCAGGGTTCCCTGCCCTGTGGAAAGTCCGAAGTCCTCCCCCCTCCATCCTGGTCTAGGAAGGTGAACATCCAAACTGGCTAGGCCCCCACAAAGCCAGAACAAGAAGTAGGATCAAAACCCAGTGCCATTGTCCTTGGCTTCTCAGCAACCCTCATTGTCCGCCATATTCAGAGCCCACTCAATTTTCTATCTTTTTCCCCAGTCCATGAAGCTGAGTCACACTGTCCAAACAGTCTTGAATGTGTGGCCTTCCACTGGAATGTGACACACATATGCTTCCTTTTAAGGTTTAGGTTGTATTGTAGAGCAGTTGAATTATAGATTTTTTTGAATTCATCAGACTTGTTATACTTGCTTTGGTGGTATATTCCCATTTCCCCTTTATGACTCAATCCAGAGAAAGACCTTCCTATGGGCTATATAAAATGAGGCCTTTCAAAGTTTGGTGGTGTGGGCTGAGGTACTAATGAGCTTCCTCAGTCACACTGGACTGGAATTCCATTTTGCAGTCCTGGGTGGGCTCCTTCTGCCTTCCTTCAGGTCTCACCTTATGGAGGTCCCTCTGCTAGGGAGCAGATTATGAGCCTGCGCATGAGAGCCTGCTTCAGGAGAAGGGCCCAATGTATGTTTCTGCTCCTCCCTCTACCACAGACTCTGGTGCACTACAGCTTTTGGGACTAGTGAGTTTTGGCTTCTCTATTCGCTCAATAGGCTCAAAAGTTATCTTAAAATTGGTAGGCTTCTGGCTATAAGACTTGCTTTGTGTGTGTGAACATTCTATGACAGAAACACAGGTTGATATACATGTGCCTTTCTGAAAAGAAAGTCAATTAATTGAATAATAGTAAATTCACAAGGAACATTTACTTTGCTGGCGGAAACTTCGCCATTTGTCTTAATTTCTCTCCAAAGCTGGTTGTTGGCAAGCATGGTGCCTTTGTTTCTTTTTCTGCTCCTTTGGAAAAAATACCCTGACAAAGAAACCTAGTGGAGAAGGAAGAAAGGTTTGTTTGGCTCACAATTCCAGGCTACAGCTCATTATTCTGGGAACATCAAGGAGGCAGTGGTTTGAAGCAACTGATCAGGTCATGTCCATTGGTGAGAGCAGAGGGCAGTGAGTTAATAAATATGTGGACTGCTCACTCACCTTTTCACTCTTAAACAATCCTGAGTGCTGACCCAGGGGAAAGTGACACCCACGGTTGAAGGGTCTTCTCATCTCAATCATCATAATTAAGACAATCCTCTAAGAGGAGGACCATAGGCACAAGTCCTCCTCTCTGGGTGATTCTAGAGTCCATCAAGTTGGCAGCTGAAACTAGCCCATCATACATTTATTCTTTTATTTTGCTCTTTGTTACTAAAATTAAGTCACAGATTATCTATTACCCATTGAGCTGTATTTTTGTATATATTTATTTATTTATGTATATATGTGGGCATTTATGTATAAATGTGGTTTCCAAAATGGCTACAAAATGGCTAAAAAAGCATTAACAGAGTTCAAGGAATCAGAAAAAGGTGTTACTGGAACATATATAAACTCAAAGTGAGTCATTGAAATAGTTAGAGATATTACTAAGGAACCCAGTTGGAGAGTAGCTGGAGGTGCAGAGTCTAGATCAGGGCTTGAGGAGCTTTGAGAGTCACAGAAGTGAGTTGGGTTTGGGAGTTGAGTCAAGCATAAAAGGCATAGCATAGAACCATGGTGGCAATTTGAGTGCACTGCAGTATCAGTGGGGGCCAAGAGGATCTGAATCCTCAGGCACAGTGAGGAGTTACTAGTCTCTGAATGTGTCTCAGAGGACTAGTAGTTAGGGGCCATCACTATGGCAACATGAGGTGTGCTCCTCTTTGGGAGGATCTAGATGCAGGTATTGTATAAATGGGCAACATTAGGAATAGTGGAAAGCTCTTTTGGGAATGATTCCATTCAGGTGTATCGCAGAGAGTTTAGGGGAGATTTGTTGGACCAATCACGCTCAGATTACTTCCTTTTATGGTGCATTTCTGGCTATTTTTCATTATCCACCACAGGATGACACCTTTATATGGTTCTATCTTCCTTGATATGTGCACATCTGAATCTCCATTAATTGTAAAATTAATTTTCACTCATAATCTTGTGGCTAGCCCATCATAGACTTTGGAAAGACTGACCCACATGTAGCTTTCCACAGAAAAATAACATTTAATATCTTGCAGAACTGGAGGTTCACAGGAAGGGGGCAATGACTATCCTAAGGTCATAGACCACAGGTGGGTCAGAGCTGGGCAGGAGACTCTAAGTCACTGAAGGGCTGCTGAGAAATAGGCTTTTTAAGGCAAGCTCCCTTCCTTCTGCTGAGCCTCTCAGCATGGCCTAAGGTATTTGCCCAGTCCTTAGTGCTCCTGATCCTGGAAATCAGACTCACTCATCTCCAATTTTGGGTCTACTGGTTTACATCTTGTGTTGGGAGTTTTGTCCCCTGGAAGCAGCCACATCTGCTTCCTCTCCCTGGGCTACAAACTAATGAGAACAGGAGAAGTCATTTATCATTTTAATAAGATCCTCACATCCAGATATTAGAGGCCTCTACTTTATTGGTACTTTGGGATAAAATTCTAAGGAAATCATTACTCCCTGTAGTCAATGAGTTCTGTGAAGGCTGCTCACGTAAGCCACTGGGAGCCTAAATCAGTCATCTCTGACACCCTGTGCCTTCTGGCAACTGCCCTTGCCAGTCGCCAGTGTGGGGTGTGGGTACACCTCTTTTCATAACCTCAGCATGGACTCCACAGCTGGGAATATTCTCATTTTTTTGTAAAGTACAACTGTTGTGTACACAGCAATTCAGGAGTTCTCTATACATGATCCCCAGTTCTGAAGACAACCCAAGGTCTTCCTGTCCCACAATGCTACAGCTAAAGAAATCAGACCATGGCGCCAGGTGCTGTTACCTCAACAGTATGACTGCTGGGAAGACTCCTCTAACCAGTCGTTAAAGAGTGGTCATGCATGAAGCTGCCAAGATGGGCCCAGTTGACAAGATATTGTCCTGTAGTCACTGCCTTCAGGACCTCACCCAGGGCAGCGCCTTTGTGGTGACCTCGATTCATCCCCCCAGGAGAACCGTGACTGAGAGAGAATGAGCATGAGGTAGCAATGGTGGGATAATGGCGAGAACTCGTATCCTGGTACCAGCTTTGCCACATATCAGACATTCTCCTCTTCTGCTGCATTTCACGTCACTTTGCCCTCTGTGCTCTGGACTCTGTGATACAATTCCTGATCATTATCACTTAACAAAAGGTACGTGAATGTCACTCAAGTGTCACTCAACTCACCTGAACTCAAGATCATCAAGGTTCCAAGAATTTTCTCTGGACCCCAATGTTTTCTCTGCACGATCTCTTCTGATGCTATCACTTTGGCCTCTGAAAATGGGCCAGTTCTGTCATGGTATACTGAGATGTATCCTACACTTCTTCATAGCAATCAATACATACTTGATCCTCCAATAAGGCAGCTGTAAACTTAATTAACACACACAATATGGTGGTCAGTTCGGCTGACATGAGGACATAGCTGGGTATCATCAAAGGAGGACTATCTGATGCATCAAAAGTGTGTGTTGGTAGTCCATGTACCACCACACAAAGGGATTTGTGTGTAAGCCTTATAATGGCCCTGCCCTCAACAAATAGCCAATGCTTTCACAGAAGAGGTACACAGAGTCTTTCTGAGGTGAAGTGCCTCCCCAATATCTCCAAGTTAGTGGGTGGTAGAAACATCTGCACCAGACCGTGGGACTCCAGGCTTTGAGCCCCATACTCATACTGCTCTGCTGCATTGACTAACCCTTGAAACTGTCTGCTTTCTGAATCTACGGCACCTGCCCTGGCTATTGCTTTTCTCATTGTGGATAACCACTCTTGCCCCTGATTCTTGGGAAGAAGTTAGCTTCATTTTACACTTGAAAGGGCCTTGGGTATGTTTTGACACTTCAGATCCACATCCCAAACTGTCAAGCCTCACAAGATCAGACCACTACACCATGCTTTATTTTTTTTCAAAGACATATTTCTTTCAGAGGTTTTCCCCAGGAAAATCTCAATAGTATCTACACTAGTAGCACCAACAACTGCCCCCCTGACCAAGCTCCAGTCAGACTTACAAAGTCTATTTTTAGATAGGCCTGCATTTGGATTGTTGCCTCACTTTGTCAAGCCTACTTTTATTTATTTGTTTGTTTGTTTCTGTATCTCAACAAAAATTTTCCCTCCCTCATATCCTCCTGGGTGCCCCCTCCCCTGGTTCCCTCCTTTTCTTCTGTTTCACTGCTGATGTGGGAGGGTCATCTGTCTATGTGTTACTTTCATTGGTTAATAAAGAAACTGCCTTGGCTTTTTGATAGGGCAGGATTTAAGTAGGTGGAGTAGACAGAACAGAATTCTGGGAGGAAGAAAGCAGAGGCAGGGAGACGCTATGGAGCCAGGCACCAGGTTAGACATGCTGAATCTTTCCCACTAAGCCACCACCCCGTGGTGCTACACACATTATTAGAAATGGGTTAATCAAGATGTGAGAATTAGCCGATAAGAGGCTAGAACTAACGG
Organism: Microtus ochrogaster; assembly: GCF_000317375.1. Lineage (NCBI taxonomy): Eukaryota > Metazoa > Chordata > Mammalia > Rodentia > Cricetidae > Microtus > Microtus ochrogaster. The sequence continues at coordinate 19,971,024 of NC_022012.1, forward strand.
GCCAGGTAGTGTTTAAAAGAATACAGTTTCTATGTTATTATTTCCAGGGCTAAGCTAGCCATGTGGGGGCTGGGTGAGATGAAAATTAGGCCTTTTCACCTCGTTACTACACACTGCAAAAAAGGCAGGCCTCCTATAGATATCAGCCAGTCATGGTACATCAAGAAGTGATAAGACTAGGCGCTTCATCTTCTATTACATCTGGATGAGGCAATCCTGTAAGGGTAGTGGGTCCCAAAAGCAGGCTGTCAGAGACAGCTCCCGCTTCCACTGTTAGGAGTCACAAAAGAAGACCAAGTTACACAACTCTAACATGGATGCAGAATGCCATGTAGTTTCCTGGTTGTCAGTGCAGTCTTAGTGAGCCCCTGAGCTCAGGTTTGTAGGTTCTGTGGGCTTTCTTGTGGTGCCCTTGTTACCACTGGGTCCTATAATCCTTCCTCCCTGTCTTCCACAGGATTCCCTGAGATCCGCCTAATGTTTGGCCATTGGTTTCTGCATCAGTTGGTGGGTGAAGCCTCTCTGATGGCAGTTGAAAAAGGTACCAATCTATGAGTACAGCAGGTTATTATTAGGAATCATTTCACTGACTTGTTTTTCTTCCTTCTTTGGTCTTTGTCTTTTTTTCTTTTCTTATTTATTTATTTATTTATTTATTCATTCATTTATTTATTTATTTATTTATTTTTGCCAGTTGTATCTGGTTATATACTAGGTCTCTGGGCTATCTCCTTTCTGGGTCCTGGTCCTCAGGGGTGAGTTACTTCTCATGGTATGGGTTTCAAGCTGGGCCAGTCATATTAGTCACCCCCACAATTTTGGCACTATCTTTACCCCAGCACATCTTGCAGACAGGACAAATTGTAGACTGAAGGGTTTGTGACTGGGTTAGTGTTTCAATTCCTCTACTGGAAATCTTGCCTCATTATAGAAGATGGCTGGTTCAGGCTCCATATCCCTCATTACTAGGAGTCTTGGGGTCACCTTTATGGGAGTTTCTATTGCATTAAGTTTCTAGCTCATCTTAGAGATGTCCTCAAATCCCAGTTGTCTCTGTCCGTACTCGCTTCCTCCATATTTCCCCCTCATGATCACTCCTGTTCCCAGCGCCCCTGATTCAGAACCTCCCCTCATCCCACCCACTGGTGATGTCTATTCTATTTCTTCATCACAGTGAGATTCATGCATTCCCCCTTGAGCTTCCTGGTTACTTAGCTTCTCTTGTAGCATGGTTATCTTTTACTTTATAGTTAATATCCACTTATAAGTGAGTTCATACTATGATTGTCTTTCTGGTTGTGAGTTAACTCACTCAGGTTGATCTTTTCTAGTTCCATCAGTTTGTCAGCAAATTTCATGAAATCATTGTTTTTAACAGCTATGTAATACTCCATTGTGTAAATGTACATTTTCTTTATCCATTCTTCACTTGCGGGACGTCTAGGCTATTTCCAGTTTCAGGCTATTACAAACAAAGCTGCTATGATCATAGTTGAGGAAGTGTCTTTGTGATATGGTGGAGCATCTTTTGGGTGTATGCCCAGAAGTGGTATATCTTGAGGTAGATCGATTCTCAATTTTTTGAGAAACTACCATATTGATTTCTAAAATGACTGTACAAGTTTGCACCCCCACTATCAGTCCAGGAGTGTTCCCCCTTTCCATATCCTCTTTACCATGAGCCCTCACTTTTTTTTAATATATTAGTCACTCTGATAGGTGTAATATGGATTCTCAGTGTTATTTTATTTACATTTTCCTGATGACTAAGGATGTTGAATATTTCTTTAAGTGCTTCTTGATCATTTGAAATTCCTCTGTTGAGAATTCTCTGTTTAGATCTGTATCTAATTTTTAAGCTGGATTTTTTTTTTTTTTTTTTTTGCTTTATGATGTCTAATTTCTTG
>NC_022012.1:19974009-19996856 GCF_000317375.1 Microtus ochrogaster
GAATTCCCGAAAGATCATCCCCATTGTCTCAGTGTGGGGGTGTACCCCTCGCGGTCCTGAGTTCCTTGCTCATGCTCCCCCTCCTTCTGCTCCTGATTTGAACCTTGAGATTTCAGTCCGGTGCTCCAATGTGGGTCTCTGTCTCCTTTCATCGTAGCAGAAGGATGGATTCTATTTTCCTATCCATTCTGTCAACCTGTGCTTTTTATTAGTGAACTGAACCCATTTATATTGTGAGACATTATTGACTATGGATTGTTAATTCCTGTTATTTTGGTGGTAGTAGTAGCATGTGTGTGTTTACGTGAGTGTGTTTGTGTGTGTGTGTAATCCCTTCTTTGGATTTTCCTCATGTGAGATTATTTATTTCCTGTGTTTTTGTGGGTGTAGTTAAATTTATTGGTTTGGAGTTTTCCTTCTACTACCTTCTGTAGGATTGGATTTGTAAATAGATATTGTTTAAATTTGACTTTGTCATAAAATATCTTGTTTTCTCCATCTATGGTGATTGAAAGTTTTGTTGGATATATTTGTCTGGTCTGGTATCTGTGGTCTCGTAGAGTTGAAGACATCTGTCCAGGCCCTTCTATCTTTTAGAGTCTCTGTTGAAAAGTTGGGTGTAATTTGCATAGGTCTGTCTTTATCTGTCTTTTATCTCTTGTATTCTGCTGGTGATGCTTACATCTGTAGTTACTCCTCTTATCTCCTAAGTTTTTAATCCCTAAATTCCCTCAGTTTGTGTTTTCATTATTGCTTCTGTTTTGATTTTCATGTCTTTAATAGTTTACTTCACCTGCTTTTGTATGTTTGTTTCAGGGATTTTGGCATTCTTTAAGGGATTTGTTGATTTATTCTATTTTTTGTTATCTTTTCCTCAGCTTCTTTATGGGAGTTCTCATTTCCCTTTTATGGACCTCTATCATTTTGATACAGTAGTTATTAGGGTCATTTCTTGTGCTTTGGCTTCATTGGATTATTCAGGTCATGCTGTCATAGGATAGATGGACTCTGGTGGTGCTGTATAACTCTGGCTGTTGTTGATTGTATTTTTACACTGGTATTTAGGTATCTGCATTTGGGATAATTAAATCTAGGTCCAGCTTTCTGAGGCTGTGTTTATTGGAGTAATGTTTTGTTCTTTGATATCTGTTTTCTGTTTGGTTTTCTAGTCTATGTGGCCTAGATTTCTGGTCTCTGGCATCACTGCTAATCTAGTAGGGAGTCTCTATCCAAGTTGGGAGCTGGTTGTTTGACAGTTATCTTGGCCTTTGGTGCAGTAGGGGGTCTCTGTTCTTCTCATGGGTATGGATTGCACTTGTTCTGACTGGTGTGGCCTGCATCTGAGCAGCTGAAGTTTCTTCTGACTGATGTGGTCTATGCTTGAGTCATGGAAATCCACTGGGTTTGGGGCAGCAGAGTGGGAAACAAGATGTTCTTTAGACAGTCATAGTCTGCACATGATGAACTTGGGGAAGGGTCTAGCAATAGGGCCTGTGATGAACTGGAAAAGCATGAGAGGCTGTAGTTCATCTAAACCAACAATGGCTGGCTGTGAATGGAAAGTCCAAGAGTCTAATAGTTATTTAGACTCACAAGGCTGGATGTCTCAGCTGGTTTTCTGTATGTTCTGGAATCCTGAAGAAGTAGGCTTCAGTTCAGTGAAGAAATGGACGTGCTGGCAAGGCGAGGAAAGCAGGCAAGAACTGCCAAATCTACTTTTAAGAGATAAGAATCCTGATTAATAATAATCGCCTCACCTTTGCTTGCCTTTAGTAAGTGTCTTACATTAACTAATATTCTGTCTGTGATTCTTGTATTATATTAAATAGCTGAGATAAATTAACACATAGACAGAGGAGGTTTACTTTGGCTCATGGTTTTGGAGATCTTAGTCTTTGTTACATAGCTCCAATTGCTTTGCTCAATGGGAAGAACGCCATCTTGGAGCAGAAAGTGGAACCAAGCAATAGAAGAAGGGGCTGATAACCCACAGTTTCATTTGTGGGTCAAAAATAACAAACAATAATCTGATGACTTTGCAGGAGTTTCTACCTCCAAACATTTTAACCATTTTTCAAAATTAATGCTCTAGTGACAAGGACTTTAATCCACAGAGCTTTTAGAAACTACGATTTAACTACAGCATTTCTCATTAGATAATTTAAGCCATAATTTCTCATCTTTGATGTCTAATTGAATTTTCTTAGTCATTTTCACCCACTAACCCCCCCCCCAATGTTCATTGTCTATAATCCTTGTGCTATCTTTGCTGTCTTCAGGGGTGAGCTGAGTTTTATTCTGAAGTCTTCTTTCCTGTTGCTATTGATCTAATGAAATCTGTTTTGTGTTTTATATTATCCAACAATCCAACATCATAATGAGAGACACCTACAGTGACAGGGCATCTGATTTTTCACAGATTAAAACAACTTTCTTTGCTACTTATTGATGCATAATAGTTACAAATACCCATAGAACTTGGCATATTTTCATGAGCTAAATATATATGTGCATATGCAGAGGAAAGATCAGAATGAAATTAACACACTTCTCACTATTAAATTGCTTTTCGAACCTAAGAAATTAAACCTCAAACAATAATTCAGATTGAAAGAAAGATTCTCATAGCCACTTATGAATGGCTTAACAAACCCTTCTGTATCTTTGATACACACTGCCCTTGACCTCATAGTCTGAATTGTTTTCAGTGAATGTGGTTGTTATGTCAGTAACATGTGCAAGTAATTAGAGATGGAAGTCAAATGTGTTCACAAATTAACTGAATGCTGGCTATAATATTTATTTAAATTACAAAGGCTACTTCTTAATTAAAATGTTTGTCTTCACAAGTAGCCTAAAATGGCTGTGAAGAAAATGAGTACTGACAGTTATCATTTCTATGGATGAATGCCCATCCCACACCAGGCCCTGGCCTAGTGATGCCATTCATAACGCAGCCAGCTCTTCCCAATACACTGTAAGTGCAATAGCACATCACCGGAGTCTCTGGGTTAAAAGGACTTACTATTGCCATACATCCAAGAGGGGTTTGGGGGAGTTGCAGAACAAGATCTGACCAGGCTATTGAAACTGTGCCTCACGGGAGCAGAACATTCTCCTAAAATGTTATTTCCTCATGGAGACCAAACTAGATCTTGCAAAGATGAGGGGGTCTCTAAAACACCCCAAATGCTCTTTCTGGAAAGAGGTAAGAGAGGTTTGTTTGAGGTTCTGATACTGTCTGAAAAATCTGTTTTCTTTAAATATATATATTGAAATCTTTATTCCCCAACTGATAGTATTAGGAGACAGAGACTTTGGCAGGTGATGTGTTGATGAAGACGGGGCCTAATGACAATGATTAATTCTCTTCTGACAGGACTTTCAGACACCTATCAGTTTCATCACAAACACAGCGGGAAGGTACCTGTTGTGTAACAGGCAAAGACACTTTTGAGAAATCAAATCGTGGTGCTTTGTTGTTAGGTTTCTATTCTTCAAGATACCTCTCTTCTTAGAGCTGTTTCATCTATGATACTGTGTTACATCATCTGGAGTGCACAGGTGCACCCATTGAATTTCTCATTCTACTCTGTGATTATTCTTTCGCATAAAGATCCCTGAATCTTAAAAAAATTCTTTTTCCCCCTTTTAATTTATTTATTTATTAAAGATCTCCATCTCTTCCCCGCCACCGCCTCCCATTTCCTTCCCCCTCCCCCAATCAAGTTCCCCTCCCTCCTCAGCCCGAAGAGCAATCAGGGTTCCCTGCCCTGTGGAAAGTCCAAGGAACCCCCTCCTCCATCCATTTCTAGTAAGGTGAGCATCCAAGCTGCCTAGGCTCCCACAAAGCCATTACGTGCAGTAGGATCAGAGACCCATTGCCATTGTTCTTGAGTTCTCAGTAGTCCCCATTGTCCGCTATGTTCAGCGAGTCCGGCCTCATCTCAGGCCTTTTCAGACCCAGGCCAGCTGGCCTTGGCGAGTACCCCAATAGAACATCCCCATTGTCTCCGTGTGTGGGTGCACCCCTTGCGGTCCTGAGTTCCTTGCTCGCGCTCTCTCTCCTTCTGCTCCTGACTTGGACCTTGAGATTTCTGTCCTGTGCTCCAACTCTTATACTTATTAATAATTTTTTTCTACAAGGCCCTAAATACCACAGAAGCAACAAAGAACCTTTTGTATTTTCCAGAGGTGAAGCATCTCTCAGACCTTATGAGAACCTATGGAAGAGGCTAGGATTGAAACTCACCTTCCTACTTGGTGGCTGCCTTAGTGAACTTCTCCCAGAGTGGCACGCTCAGAGACCACACCTCATAGGGACCCTGTTCATAAAAGACCACACTGACTGAACCCTCTGAACATTTGGTTCCCTGACTGACATCAGCTCAATCTGACTACACACTGCTCTACTCACACATATAATCTAAGGACAGAGAAAACAAACTAGAAGTTGACACAACTTCAGTAATGTAGGTTTTCCTAATTTAGAAGTTTAGTTCATTCAAAAGCTATCTTTATTTTTTTATTATGTGTTTTAAAAAGATCTGCCAAATGAGTCTAGAGAATAAATGATATTCATAAGAACTTTTCAACAGCTCGAAAGAATGGTACCATTAAGTTCATTAGGCATATGATTTTGCATTGTTAAACTCCTCTGTCTTCATTAAGCATTAGTAGTTCAGGGTTCTTTACTGGACAATATGCTATTTGCATGCTTAAAGTAAAATATATAGACACAGTTAAACCCTTCTGTCTTCATTAGGTGTTAGTCACTCAGGGTTCTTTACTGGACAATATTTTATTTGCATGCTTAAAGTAAAATATATAGACATAGATTTTTAAATTTGAGTAGAAAATTACACAATGAAAATTGAGATAAGTATAATGACCAGGAAGGCCAATACCAATATTCAGAGCAATAAATTGAGCATAGATTTCTGGATGTAACTCTTCTGGCAGTAATGAAGATATGCCAAGCTATTTCTTTTGTCTATTATACTATTTGAACAATGGTCTCCATGAGATTAGAATTTCCCTAGGAATGTCTTGTTGAGAGAAGAAAAATGCCGAGGCTTTCATGCCAGGCAAGTGCAAAGTTTGTTGCCAGAGAAAGATTCATGTGGTTCTGAAGAGCTGTCAGATCATCTTGAGAGTGCAGCAGAGCCACGAGAGCGAGTGTGAGCACAGCCTGACCAGGATAACTTAACTATGCACACTTCTAGCTCTTTAGTCACATCTGAACCTCAGAACCCAGAAAATGGACTTGAGTGCTTACTGTGACCATGTTGTTTAATTAAAAAATTCTTTTTGAATATTGTCTCCTTGAGTACTACTACTTACAATATTTCCACCTGTTTTCCTTCCCCAATTTTTCCCATGTCTCCTCCAATTCCCTTAAAACTCATTATTTCTTCTATGCTCAATCTGTGGATGTAAGGATTAGTATTGATAGGGAATTTAGAAATTATACTGGACTAGAAGAATGACAGTAGTATGTTCTCCTCTAGGCCCCATGATTTCTCCAGTCATATATAGCTATGTATGATTATAATCACAGGCATGGATTCCTTCCTATTGAGTGACCTTAAGTCCGATTAGGTATCTGTTGTTTACTGCATCTTATGTTGATCTCATGTTGTGGTTCTCAGGCTCTGCAGATGGTGGGAATGTTGATTGCTTTTTTCCTTTGGTAGGTTATAGAAGCTACTCCTTAGTTAAGGGTTTCAGGTCAGCCTCAGCTCGATTACTCCAAGTCTATCTCAAAATTGTGTAGTGTCTTTATCAATAGGCTGACAACCAAGAGCAATAATAGTAGTCTGTATTACTTTTAACTTGAGTAACTTGAGAGGTTTACCACACAAGGTACTGGGGATTTTGTTAGGTAGTCTAAGGCTCTTGGAGGGAACATTAACATCCATAGTAGAATAACATCATTTAAACTATGTATATGTACACATGCACACACGGACACATGTACACACGCACACACACATACATTACTAAATACACAAGTACAACACCCTCAGTCTGTATGTTATTTGTATGTTATAAAGTCTCATTACCATGATTACCAAAGCATGAGTTGAATATGGACAACAATATTAGACATGTGGAATCCCTCTACAAAGAACTACAGGCAACTAAGGAGTGCTGAGAGTGGGAGAGAAAGCCTTCCTCAGGAAAAAGAAAAGCAATTAGCTATCCCATAACAAATGTCAGCCTTTGGCCCTATGATTTCTCAAGTATCTTTAGTGTTACTTTATTCTCCCGACTCTCTTCCCTTTATTTTGCTCTCTCATCCCTCTCCCAAGTTAAAGACCCCAGCCTTTGCTTTCTCATCCTCCTTTAATAGCAAGCCTGTCCTCGTATCCCCTTCACTTGAGCTCTTCCTTTCCTCCTCTCTACGGTGCCCTTTTACTTTTTGAGTATGAAAATACCCAAGTCTGAAGATTTGGAACTAGGGTCAACAAATAAAAGAGAGCGTGCAGCATTTGTCTTTCTGAGCCTGAGCTGTCCTACTCATTATATTTTGTAGTTCCATCCATTTAACTGAAAACTTCATAATTACGTTGGTCTTCACAGCTGAATAAAATTCCGTTGTGTATATGTACCATATTTTCATCGTCCATTCATCTGCTGAAGGCTATTAAGGTTGTTTCCACTATTGTGAATCGAACGGCAAAGAATATGGCTGCGCAATTGTCTATGAAGTAGGACGTCAAGTCCTCTGAGGCATATTCTCAGGAGTGGTACAGCTGGATTGTATGGTAGATCTAGTTCAGCTGTTTGAGAACTCTCCATACCGATTTTCAGAGAGGTTCATCACTTTGCAGTCCCCTCAATAGCGAATGAGTGTTCCTTTCCTTCATGTTCCATACAACTCTGTTGTCACTTGACTTGTTGAACTTAGCCATTTTGACAGGGGCAAGATGAGATATCAAAATAGTTTCGTTTCGCATTTCTGTATTGGTGAGGCTGTTGAACACTGTTAAAGATATTTCTTAGAGATTTTTATTTCCTATTTTAAAAACTCTCTGTTCATATCTATAGTCTACTTTAATTAACGAAGTCATTTGTTTTCCCAACTCTATGTTTTTTGTTTTTGGATTTGAGTATATTCTGCATATTAATACTCTATCAGATGTACAGCTGGCAAAGATTCTCTCCCACTCTGTGGGATTTCTCTTCACTAGATTAATTGCTTCCTTTGCTGTTACAGACTTTTACAGATGGTTTTTAGCTTTATAAAGTCCCATTTGTCAACTGTTGGCCTTAATTCCTGAACTAATGGAGTTAAATACAGAAAATTATTTGCTGGATATATATCTTTCTGGGGAACTGCCTGTGTTTCCTTCTAATAGTATTTCTCTTCGTAATGTGGCTACACTGAATAAATATCCTTGCCCCTCTTCTCAGTTTTACTTGCAGGTCTAATTGACTTATTGATGATGGTGACTGAGCTGCTAAGTAGCAGGTGCTCCTCACCTTTTAAAGTCTGGTACCAAGAGTTAAACATGGAGAAGATCACACAGGAATAGTGGTCTGGCCATGACATGGGTCCTCCTGCCATTACTCTATAAACCCAAGACAAAAGCAAAAGGTTAAAACAAGATGGATGATAGAAAAGCAAAAAAGAAATTTATCTATAGGGGGTCCCATCCACAGAGAGTTTCATGAACTCATTCCGTGCAATGGAACCCATAAGAGTAAGTGATTTTGTCAGACAGAGGGATCGCAATGCCTAATGATCTAACACATCTGCTGCTGAAACACTATATGAATCCATGTTTACTGGCATAGAGCAAACTCTAAGGTCTAGGGTGAATGTCTTTGGTGAATAAATACACACTCAAGTACCAGGGTAGTGAAGTCATCAGGAAAGGGAAGAAGGGGGGAAAGGGGAAGGCTTTCTGAAGAGACCTGATTAGTCTGAGTTGAGGGCACACCTATAAGCCATATCAGCAAATAAGACAAGGGGAGAAATAACCTACATGGCCATCTCTCAAAGGTAAGAGGTGTTTTTCTCTGGGCCTTTTGTAGGATGGAAAAATTCCAGGCATATGACAGCATGCCTGGCCCCACGGGGTTGTAAGCCCTTCTTTAGGATGTCTGTGAATCTAGATGTGACCAGGTCAAGTGCCCTTGAGAGTTTGATTGATGTCTTTGTAAAGAGGCTGGGGCTGCTGTTGTCTGGAAAATGTCCTGAAAGCAGGTGGGCCAAGAGTTTTGAATAGCTCCTAGAAGACACCAGAGTCTCCATTGAAAAAGACCATGTGTGCCAGACAGTGGTGGTGCATCTCTTTAATCCCAGCACTTGGGAGGCAGAGGCAGGTGGATCTGTGTGAGTTTGAGGCCAGCCTTGTTTACGAGAGCTAGTTCCAGGACAGGCTTCAAAACTACAGAGAAAACCCTGTCTTGGAAAAAGAAAAAGTTGAAAAAGACTATGCCCTGGACCCAGCTCAGGACACAGAGGCCTTGACAACTTACAAGAGTCTGATCACAGCCAGGGTGATACAAACAGGCAGTTCTCTGTACGGATGTTCAATGAATTAGTTAAAAAGTAGTTCCAGCTTGACAAAAATCTAGAACAATCAACAGATGAGACACGCATTTGAATGATTATTTTGATTAGGTTTACTGAGATGGGTCAACCTCTCAAAAATTTGGGGAACCTCATTCCTTGTGTTGCCCTGTACCGAGTAAAAAGAAGACTTCTGAGAAGGAGAATTCTAAGTAGGAGCACTCGATGCTCTCTGTTCCTGACAACAGATGCATTGTGACCAGCTGAGTCAAGAGCTAGCTGCATTAACTGCCCAATGTCATGACTTCCTTACCATGATGAACTAGAAGTCTATATAAACCCCCTCTTTCTTAAGAACTTTTGTCAGGTATTATGTTGCAACAAGGAGAAAAGTAACCAATAAACCTAGGGTCCCAAGGAGGATGCCTGTGTTCCCTTTCCACTGTACACAGAGAAGCTGAACATAGCTTGGAAACTCCAAGACAGCAGTTCAGTTGCCCAAATGAACCTTCAAGAAGATCAAGGGACCTCTCAGCATATGTACCTGCCTTCTGGTGTTTTCTCCAGTTGGTTATTAAAATGAACATTAGGCCCTTTGAAGATGCGAGGGCATGCGTGGTTCATGGTTGAGAATTAAGAATTTACAAAATGATTAGGAGCCAATCCAAAGTTGACTGACTTTGAATGAGGGAGAGCCAAGACTCTGGGAATAGCGTCAGGACTCTTTCCATCTGCTCAGAATAGCACAAGTAGTTTAGAGATGCTTGCACCTGCCCTGCTGCCGTAGCTAGAATGGTGCAGACATGCCAGGTTGGAAGCACATGCTAGAGCAGTTACCATCCCTGGAGGCTGGAGACCTGCAAGTCCTTAGTATCTCCTCAAGGCCAGCTAGGCCAAGTTCTCATTTGCTTTATGTTTACTGCCAATTATAAGCTGCTTGATTGTGAGGAGAATTACCAGAGGGTGCTTATCCTGGAAAGATGTTCTTCAATACATCCATCTCTGTCTTGTGAGGTCACTCTCTGATCCCCGCCTAGTAGCAGGAGGAAGTTATTGTGTTGCTTTAGTATCATCTTAGAGGGTTCTGGGTTGATGTTATTGATTTTTCATGTCGTTATTTGTTAGTCTCCATCTTCCTGATCTCACTATCCAAAGATACCCCTGCTCCCACTTTGCCAACATGGTAACAGATCTAAACCTCGTCATTTATCCTGAAGCAGCTGGGGTTCAGATACTGGATCTGGGAGAGTCTGACTCTCAGGATGAGTGCAGGACTGCACAAGATCGGGATGTGACAGGATCTACCTGGAGGAGTGAGAGCCTAGTTCCTTCCGTCTTCATATAGCTCTCCATCCTAATTATGGACATTTGGGCATTTTCTGTTTTTCCTTAGCATCAAGTATTTCTGAGGTTAATGACTCACTGTGTGTCCTTACTAGGAGCTCCGTTGCTGGCTCTGCTGTTTCTCCGTGTCTTTTTCCTTCTAAGTAGGATGCCTTTAATTTTCCATAATCCAGTATCACCTCTTCTGCTGGGTACCCTTTCGTGCTCAGCTCACTTAAAATGCATCTTCTCTCATACTAGAACACCTGCAGAATCTGGGTGAGGGCAAGGGAGGGCCTTCATATAGAGAAAGTTAGAGGCCTGAATTGCCTGCTTTGGGACAGTTGCCTGGTCCACTAAATTAGACGCTTCTCATGTGTAGTTCTGGTGTGTGTGTGTGTGTGTGTGTGTGTGTGTGAGAGAGAGAGAGAGAGAGAGAGAGAGAGAGAGAGAGAGAGAGAGAGAGAGAGAGATATGGATGGCACTTTTCTTTTATGCATGCTCTGTGATCCACATTTCTGCTTTGAGTGCTTCTGTGATGTGCCCTATAGCAGCCTCAGGGATACCGAGGCATTGGTATAGAGTAAGAAAGTTGAGTTCTGGGCCCATGGAGTGTGTCTAGAGTGTTCTGCTTTGAGCAAAGAAGATGGAGGAGACCTGTCTCCATACTTCACTGACAGGTCATATTGCACCTAGAAACACTTTTCCGAACGTAGTTGGTTTCCTCTTAATGCTCTGAAGAGATGGATGATAATATCTGCTTCTAAATTGAATATTAAGAAATCCCTTCACCAACTTATTGAGAAATGAAGACAAAGAGAAGAGGAAGTTATGGGAGAGAATAAAAACCACGTAAAGCTTCATTTCCTCGGGTGCATCTTAAAGCCTTCAGCACTGTGCTCTCCATGAACCTGTCTCCAACTCTACTCTCAAGTGAGGGTTTTCTGTGACCAGATGGAGCAGAATTATTAGAAGTACTGAAAAAATGTTTTAAAGCATTCTGCAGCTAGGGAATCCCGCTCCCTCATCAACAAGCTAGTGCTAGCTGGCTAGGACACTGGGGATTAATAACTCTGCTTCTCAAGGAAGTTGCAATGAAAGGCTCCCCCAGCCTGAGGCAGATGGAAGATGTCTTCTGTGGGAATTGACTCTAGGAAGAAAAAGTGAAACAATTATCAAGGCCAGGATGTTATGGGGAAGATTGTTAGGGAAAATGAATTTTTAGGGCTCTGTGTTTAAGACCAGCAAATGAATGTTCACAACTATGTTTCAGAAAATTATACATTGAGATTATTTATCTTTGATAACTTTTGTCTGATTTGAAACTTTAATGCAGGTATGAAATATATTTTGATCATATGTACCCTCACTCTTCTCCTCTAATTATTACTAGCACCCCCAAAACATCTTTCTTTCAAGTTAATATCCTTTTTAGATTTATCTATTTTATTTATTTATTTTTCTTCTTTTTTAAAATTGCTTTTATTGTGATATATATTTTTCTCTGCTCCCCTCCCTTCCTCCCCTCTCCCCTTCTACCCTCTCCCATGATCCCCACGCTCCCAATTTACACAGGAGATCTTGCCTTCCTCTACTTCTCATGTAGGGGAGATTCATTTATGTCTCTCTTAGGGTCCTCAGTGCTTGCCTTATATGTATAGATTGCATCAATAAGTGTCCAGTGTCTGTGGAAGTCAGAAGAGGGCATTGGATGTAATGGGACTAGAGTTATGATTGTGAGCCACCATGTGGGTGCTGAGAATCAAACGCAAGCGTCCTCTGCAAGAGCAATGAGTACTCTTGAAAACTAAATGGATGGATAGCTCCAGTTCCTTCTTTTCTTCCTCCCTCGCTCCCTCTCCCCTCTCTCCTTCGTTCCTTCCACTCTTCCTTCCTTTCCTTCTTTCTTTCTTCCAAGTATATAATCTATTGAGTCCAATTAGTCCTGCCTTTGCATCAGTGTGGGGCCATTCACTAGGGCATAGGTGACCTCTGGGTAAAAAGTGACTCTCCCTACCCTAACTGAAACCACTTAGAAAAAGCACTTTGGTTAGGGAAGGGACCCTAAGAAATCCACCTTATCCAATATGGACTTTTACAAGCTTGATCTTGTCCTGGTAATCATGGTTCTTGTGAGTTCCTGTAGGAATAGCCACGTCACGTTTGCCAGATGGCAATTCAAGGCACTCTGCTCAACCTCTGCTCTTACATCCTTTCTCCCAACCTTCCATGCTGCTTCCTGAACCTTGGGGTTTTTGAGAGGGGTTGATATAGATGTCCTATTTATGTCTGGATACTCACAGTTACTTTTTTTCAGAACCTTGACAAGTTATGAGTCTGCACTAACCACTGCCGCAGCAAAAAGAGGTTTCTTTGACCAAGGCTGAGAAAAGCCCAAGTCTTATAAATATTTATAAGGCAAGTTGATGACATGACTTTTACCAAACAACACTTTCAATGCATTTTCAGAAATATTTTTCTAAAGTATACCTATAAATTAAAGGTTATTTCTAGAAAATTCATCCACCTGTATATTTATTATATGCACACCTTTTAGGATACATTCCACATTTTAAATAAAAATAAAAGAAAATAGCCTCCCTTTGTCTTTCCCTATGCTTTGCAGACCCAATAAAATACATATGACATCAGTCTCTTTGTTTGTAATTTGTGATTTGCACATGGACACACAACCCTGGTCTCAGCACATGACTCTGAAGCAAGACCACACATTTTCCTTCAGAATGCATCTCAGCCTGGAAGCTGCTGCTCCCAGGATAGTATTCACATACTCCTCAGGCTATAGTTTGGATCTTGATGCATATATGACAGCCCTTGTGTTAAAGGATTGGTAGAGCTCTTAGAAGGTGGTGCAAACCTTAGTGGGGGGATTTATATCTTTATTGGGTGTGGCTTCTGAGGTAAGAAAATTTTCTTTGTCCCCTGTCAAGCCATCTGGCACCTGCACCAAAGGCCTTAATGATGGACGTGGCCAATTATAGACTTGTACCTCTCAAACAATAAGTCGAAATAAAATTTTCTCCTCATAATTTAACTATATAAATATTTTGATATAGTAATTGAATGATGACTAACACAATTGTCAGAGTTTTGTATTTTTACATACCAATCCCAGGACCCCCTCCTTCTTTTGTTCCCATTCCCCCCACATTCTTCTCCCATTCATTCCTCAGAGAGGGTAAGGCCTCCCCTGGGAAGTCAACTAAATCTGTCCTATCACATCACCTCTTTAAAGAAGGACCAAGCTACCCCCCACCACCTTGCCTAGATTGAGCAAGGTATCTCTTCATAGAGAGTGGGCTCCACAAAGACAGTACATGCATTAGGGTTCAATCCTGGTCTAATAGAGTCTTACGGAAATAAAATGGGATTGCCTTTAGGGCTGGCCGAATAATACTTGGCATGAAGAATTATAAATGTTTGTTAAGGATTAGCCATTCTGAAGTGCATATATGTGTATCACAAAGCAAAAAAGATTTGTAAGTGTGCAAATGACCCACACACAGTGCCCTGGCATAGTGATACTGAGGAGCTTTGCACACATCCACACTTTCCTAACTCACAAAGCAGTGTCTCAGGGCTGTACTCACCTCACCCTCTTTCCTGCTTGAAAACCACCCATCCACGACTGAGAACCTCCACCCTCCGGGTACAGTGAAATGTTTTGGAGAGTATAATTTACCTCAAGTCATGCAGTTTCTGGGTCTCACCACAGTGTGAATCACCAATAAGCTAGTTTACTTAATAATTCTAACTGGGACTTATTATCCAACATCATATATGCATATTAACCTTATGTTTTGCACGCATTGTATTTGTACGAATGAACACATGAGCAAAGTAATGGCTGAACATCTGGATGGGCTTAAATGTCATCACAGATCAAATTTATTTTCTCTGGGACCTTTTGAATGCCTCTGGAAAAACATGCCAGTCAACATCACTGTGGTACCCATTGTTTGGCTGAACACTTTGTACAACGATGCAAAGAGATTGTTTTATGTTTACAAGCATAGAACATGTGGCTATCAATTTGTTTTTTCTCTCTGCAAGTAAATTGTAAGCTTTTGAAACAATAAGAAATGTGTTTTCAGTACTTTAAGCAACATTTATAGTTATAATGAGCCTGAAAGGTTTGAGCCTAAGCACAGGTTCACAAAAAAGGTGATTGTGAGATAATTCTGAAAAGCCTGAGTGGGATGTCCACACATAGGTAAACATTTGGAAGGAGGCAGATTTCACAGGATCATTTTATTTTATTTTTATCTTAACATATATTTAAATTAAAATATGAATATATTATTTCTTCCCTTTCTTCCTTCCCACCCCTTCCTCATACCATCCTTGTTACCCATTTAATTAAAAGCCTCTCTATTTTTCTTTGTCATTTATTGTTACACACACACACACACACACACACACACACACACACACACACCTAAATATATGAACAATCTGCTCAGTTTGTTTAGTATTGCTTGCATGCATAGGATTTTAGGGCTGACTACTTGGAATTGGGCAACGAATCAAGGAGCTTATCCCTGGAAATAGCTATTTTTTCTTTTCTCCTTGATTCTTAGTTGCCTATAGTTCTTGGTCAAAGAATGAAACCCCATGAGATTTAGCTTCCTCACAATAGCCTGTCTTTTGTTATTGGCATTGTTTAGGTCCTGTTTAGGCAGTCATAATGTTGAGATATCATGGGTCTAGCTTCCCTGTCATTTCTAGGAAGCATTATCTCACAACAGACTTCCTAGTTCTTATAATCTTCCTGTTCCCTTGAAGCCTTATATGCAAGAGTTGTGTTTAGATGAACCCACTGATTCTGGGATGTCAGTTGTTTTCTTTATCTTGACCAGTTGTATGTTTTTCATAACGGTCTCCATCTGCTGCAAAGAGATTATTTGATGAGTAGTGAGGGCTATACTTATCTGCAGGTATAAGTATTTAGAATGCAGTTAGGAATTATATTGGTTTAGTAAAGGTAATAGAAAGTTCTCATCTAAGATTCATTGTTGTAATAGGAGTGGCGGGGCTGCGTCCCCGGCAGCCAGCCACCCGCATGGCTAGCTTTACCCCCAAAATAATTACATGGAAACTGTATTCTTTTAAACACCGCTTGGCCCATTATATCTAGCCTTTTCTTGGCTAACTCTAGCATCTGGACTAGCCCATTTCTAATAATCTGTGTAGCTTCATGAGCTGGCTTACCAGGAAAGATCTTAACCTGTGTCTGTCTGGAGTGGGAGAATCATGGTGACTCTCTGACTCAGCTTCTTTCTCCCAGCATTCTGTTCTGTTTACTCAGCCTACCTAAGGGTTGGCCTATCAACTGGGTTTAGGCAGTTTCTTTATTAATAAGAAATCACCCCCACATCAATTCATGATCCATTAGCCACAGGTTGTTTGCTATGTTTCAGGATTAGGCGTGATTTCCTTATTGAGAAGGCTCGAAATCCAATTAAAGAGTTGTTGGTTACCACCAAGATATTAATGCCACTATTTATTGCACCTTTCGGGATATTTTGTCATGCTGGTCATTATTTTGGCTCATAAGCATCATAGATAGGTAGAACTATTGGTTGCTTCTGTACCTTGGCATCTTTGTATAGTGCTTTCTGAAGCTACAAAAGATAGTCCTTAAGTATAGACTTTTGAATCAGATCTAGCCTGATTACTCCAAATTCTCTGTCTAAAGTGTGTGCTGTCTTCAGCAAAAGGGACTAGCCTTCAATCTTTGGGAAACAACTAAGTGGAATTAGTCTATACTGTTTGTGGATTTTCTTAAATTTCTCTCACAAAAACTCATAAGGGGATTTCTCATGCCAAGAACTTTTTTGCTATATATTAAATGACTCTTTTTCAAATTGTCAGTCTAAGGGGCATAACTTTATTAAATGTATATGTATATATCCATACTTATATGCCTTTTATATAAATTTGGGTAAATAAAAAATAATATTGTTTTTTATAGTTTCTACAAATTTTTAGTGTTTCCCCCCTTTCCCTCCCTATCTTCTTATATTGACTTCCCTCTCCCTTTCCCAATTAAATCTCCCCACTTTTTACATTTTCCTCCTTTGTGGAAGCCCAAAAATGTGAGCCTATTTCCATATTGACCAAAGGTCAGAATTGGAAGTTACCTTTATTCCTTCGAGGTCATTGTGTTTCTACCTCAAGCAAAGAGCTAGATTTAGCTCAGAGAGTTCTGCTCTCTCAAGGTTATTGTTAACAGATGTGGCTAATATCCAGACCTTGTATTTCAGGAACAGAGAAGTACATATGTTTCAAAACCAAACAAAAGTCTAAGGGTCTGACTAAGGGTCTAGTTCCTTATGGAGATAACATTGGGTTCTACCCAGGGAGTGCTTGCCTACAGAATGTTTTGGTCTAAGGTGTGAGCATGACTTGTTTTGTTCTAGCAACACAATATTTAACTTTGTATGTAGCCCACAACCTTCAACTGGTCTATTCATTTCCTTGTATCATCTTAATGCAGTTTTCTGTCTTATTCCTACCTTTTGGGGCCAGGGGTATTTAATGCAATTGGACATTAAACATGGGTGACTTTAAGTAATAACTGGAATTTCCTCCCAATACTAGTCTATGTTTCTCCATTTTATTATTTTCATTTGCATCTTCATATTTTTCACTATATTTTTAAATCCCCATGCCTCTACCCCGACAAGAGGTATTTTTGTTGAGGCTGGTCCCCAATACTCCTTCTTATAACTTGTGTCCTAATATTGCCCTCTCTAGTAGTGCCCCCATAATCCTCTATTATTTTATTAGTTACTTTTTTATTTCAGGTTATGTTTGCATTTGAAGATTTGCAGCTATGAACCTCATGTGAGCAAGAACATGTTATATTTGTCTCTTGGGGTCTGTTACTTCAGTCAATATGATATTTTCTAGTTCTACCCATTTCACCTCAAATGTTATAATTTAATTTCTACTACAACTGAATATTGTCCCATAGTGTACATTTACCACAATTTCATTATCACTTTGTCAGCTGGATGATATTTAGACGTTTTTCTACTTCCTAACTATTGTGAATAGAGGCACAATGAACATGGCCAAACAGGTATGGGTGGAGAAGGATGTTGAGTATTTGGGGAAATACCAAGAAATCACTTACCTTTCTTATATGTTAGATTTACTTTTAGAATTTTGGAAACTTTCCACACTGATTTCCAGAGTGGCTGCACCTGTTTGTAATTCCATTAGCTGTAAATATGTGTCCACATTCACCTACATCCTCTCCAGCATATGCTGTCAGTTGTTTTGTTGATCTTTACCATGACTGCAGTGAGAAGAAATTTAAATTTTTTCCTGATTTGCATTTTCTAGTTGCTAAGGATGATGAACATTTTTAAAAAGCTATTCCTTGGGAACTTTTTCTTTGAGAACTCTCTGTTAAGATTCATGGCCTACTTTTTATTGGGTCATTTGTTTTCTTGACTTTTTTTTAGTTCTTCAAAAAATAAAAGCAAATCAGTGCAATTAAATGATATCATTCATCAAATGACCTAATACATATCTATAGACTATTTCACCCCAACATGAAAGAATATACATTTAACCAAAAAAGTCATGGATAAATCTCTAAAACACAAAACAAATCTTTACAAAATCAGAAGAACTGAAATAGGTTATACTCCATGTAGCCTATTTTGCAACAATGTGTTAACACCTAGAATCAGCAGCTAGACACAAATCTGTAATAAGTACAAAAACTTGTGGGTATTGAACATCTCATCAATGAATGGGTTAAAAAAGAAGTTAAAAATAAATGAGTCCCAAAAACTAAATAAAAATGATATTATGACACAGAGCAATTACTGAAACACATGAAAAGCAGATATAAGAGGTAAATCCATAGCTCTAAGATTCTATATTAAAAATAAGAAAGCACATAAAAGCATAAATTAATGTGTAAGAGAATTTCAAAAAACGAGAACAAACCAAACTCAAACCTGCCATATGACAAGAACTAATAAGATTCAGAGCAGAAATCAATGAAACAGACGCACACACACACACACACACACACACACACACACACTCACTCCCCCCAAAAAAACCCAACAAGAATTGTTAAATCTAAGAGCTGGATCTTTGAGATGATAATTAAAACTGACAGACCCTTTACCCAATTAACTGAAAGAAAGAAATAGATAACCAAAACCAACGGAATATGAAATGAATAAGGAAATATTATAAACAAAGGAATTTGGAAAATTATGAGAATAGTTTAAAATTTGTACTCTATTAAGATAGAAGATCTAAAAAAAATTGGATAGAATTCTAATATTAGCCAAACTATTAAAACTAAGCCAAGAAAGGTCAACAACCCACGCAGACTCATAATAAATGAGGAGATAGAAATTTCCAGTTAAAAATCCCAGGCCCAGATGGTTCACACCAGAACTCTACCAGACTTTCAAAGATCTAAAATGAATATTTCAATATTATTAAAAAATTGAAACAGAGATTCTTCCAAACTCCTCAATGAAGCAAGTGCCACTTCATAGACATATGAAGAAGGCCAATATCCCTGATGAACATAGATGACACTATCTCTAATAAAATGCTTACACACTGTATGCAGATTCATATAAAAAACATCATCCATCACAATCAAGTTGGCTTCATCCTAGAGATACCGGACTAGTTCAACATACATAAATCAATAGATTTAATTCAGTGGTTCTCAACCTGACCCCCACAGGAACCACACATCAGATACCTTGCCCTATCAGATATTTACATTATGATTCATAACAACAGCAAAATTACAACTATGAGGTAGCAATGAAATAATGTTGTGGTTCGAGGTCACCACAACATGAGGAACTGTTTTAAAGGGTTGTAGCATTAGGAAGGTTGAGAATCACTGATTTAAAAAAATATGTAAATGAGCTAAAAGACAAAATTACATCATTATCTCAATAGACACAGAAATACTTTTTGACAAAATCAAACATACTTTAATGATGAATATTTTAGAGATAGTAGTACTATATGAAACATACCTCAATATAACAAAGACTATATATGAAAAACCCAGGACTAATATTGTACTTCATTGAGAAAAATTTGAAGCCTGTTATAGGAGGCTGCTTGTTTGTTCCCATCTGCTCAGCCCCTAAATAACCACACAGAAACTGTATTAATTAAATCGCTGCTCAGTCTATTTGATCTAGCTTCTTATTGGCAAGCTCTTGCATCATAATTTAACCCAGTTCTATTAATCTGTGTATTGCCATGTGGCTGTGATTTGCTAGCAAGGTTCTGCCCAGCATCTGTCTCTTGAGGAGCTACATAGCATCTCTTTGACTCTACATATATTCCAGCATAGCTATATTCTGTTAAGCCATTGGTTGGAAGCAATTTCTTTATTCATTCACCAATAAAAGCAACACATACAGAAGGGCTTCCCACAGCATTTCCTCTTTTCTGTTTAAATAGAAAAGGTTTTAGCTTTAACATAGTAAAGTTACATATAAAAAAACAGGTATCAAGCAAGAATTACAGTTACAATATTTATATCTACTTTATCCTTTATCATAACTAAGGAAAACTATAACTGTCTATTCTTCAACTCCATGAAAGAATCCAGAAGGCTATAATATTACCTAAGAAAAGAGGAAGTGCATTGTAAGCAACTTCTAAAACTCTAGAATTGACAGAGATATCTCATTGCCTGGACAGTCACCCAAAGATCTTCTGTGATGCTGTGGGTACCCATCTTCAGCCTACAGGCCCATAGTATCTAGCAGACTTTTCCATGAAGCAGAAAATTTCAAAGACAGTTCTACCTATATTGGCAGTTTGTCAGTTACTTTCTTCTGTGTCCTGCAGAATATCTTGTATACTCTTTTATGAATTAGGAACCCTGAAGGACCATCTCACCTTTAAATAAGTTCAACAGTCATTTTTCTGTGGATCCTGAATGTCCAGTTCATCCTGATGGAGGAAGGTCATTGGTTAATTAAATAAAGAAGCTGCTTGCCCTGATAGGTTAAAACAGGAGGGAGGAGTAACAGAGCAGAATGCTGGGAGGAAGAGGAAGTGAGGTCAGACTCCACAGCTCTGCTCTCGGGAGCAGATGCCTCAGAGAGACGCCATGCTCCCCGCTCCTGGGAAGATACACTCCCGGTAAGACCGGTGCTCACTAAGACCGGTGCTCACAGATTATTAGAGATGGGTTGATCGGGATATCAGAATTAGCCAGTAAGGGCTAGAGCTAAAGGGCCAAGCGGTGATTAAATGAACACAGTGTCTGTGTAATTATTTCGGGTAGAGCTAGCCATGTGGGAGGCCGGGTGCCGGGACGCAGTCCGCCGCTCCTATTTCTACACATCCAGCATAACGGCGGTCAGGAAATGAACAAGCAGCTTCCTACAACAGAAGCCATCTCAAGAAAATCATGAATGATACAGGAATTTCCACTATCCCTACATCCTTTAAATATAGTTCTTGAAGCATGAGCTAGAACAATAAGACAAAAGGAGGACATTAAAGGGGTACAGAAAGGAAAAGAAGAGGTAAAAATTGTTTTTGTAATTGATTTGATATTATACATGATAACCTAAAAATCCCACCAGAAAACTTTTGGAATTTATCACTGAATTCAGCAAAGTGTTAGGATACAAGATCAGCTCACAGAAATCAGTATACTTTCTCTGTGCCATCAACAACCAGAAAGAGCCCATGTGAAACTTCCATTCACAACAACCACAGAAAGGCTAGGAATAAATCTAACCAAAACTATAACTGCAGATCTCTGAAGAAAGAGATTAAAGAAGAAATTAGGCAAAGAAAAAAGCCTCCTATACACTTGGATTGGAAGAATAAATGTGAAAATGACAGTTCTACAAAAGGAATTTGCAAATTCAATGTAATTCCAAACAAATTCCTCACAATATTTTTGCACAAATAGAAAAGCTTTCAGAAAATTCACTTTGAACTACAAAAAACCAAGAAAAGTGAAAGAAAGCCTGAACACATGACAAAGAGGGAGGGATTGCTATTCCAGATCTCAAGACACATTGCATTGAGCCATAGTAACACAAGCAGCATGAGATTGACATAAATAGAGCCACGAAGATCTTTAAAACAAAACAGAAGGCCCAAACAGGAGTGCATGTTAACTGTAGCCATCTGTTATTTGGCAAAAATGCCAAAAGCATACACAGGAGAAAGTAACGTATCTTCAGCAAGTGCTTCTGGGAAAACTCAATGTTCACATGTAGAAGAATACAATTAGACCAACATCTATCACTTTATATGAAAACTAACTTCAAATGGATCAAAGCCCATAACGTGAAACCTGAAACACCAAGAAGGAAACATAGGCAGTTCCCTAAAATTACAGGTTTGGGAAAGGACTTCTGAGCAGGCTTCCCTTTGCCTGGGAACTTAAAGTCAGCAACTGACAAATGGGACCTCATAAAAAAAAATTAGCACAATTAATAAAACAGTTGAGTGAAAAGGAGCTCAAAGCTGGAAGAGAATCTTTGCTGGCCATGCTTCTCATGGGTTCATTTTAGAGTCACTCAGAGTACAAACTTTTAGGTGTTTTTTTTTCTGTTACAGCTGTTAAAAGGGAGCTAAAAATGCAATGTGTGTGTGTGTGTGTGTGTGTGTGTGTGCATTTTTGTGAGTGTGTGTGCATGTGTGTGCGTGTGTGTTTGGGGGGAAGGCACACATTAAACACTTAAGTTTAAATTGTGTATAAAAATAAGCCACAGACTTGTTTTGGGCAGTAGATTTTAGGATATCTTCCAGAGATTCTGATTTTATTAGCTTTGGCATGAAGCCTAGAGATCTTTGTATCACACACATCAGGATGTTCTCACTTGTCTGGACTAATTACCTCATGAGGGAGCACGAATCTTGTGCCTCCAAATTGCTTCTACATCCAAATGTCAGAATCTCAGAATACTGTAAAGCAAGAGCTCTTGGACTCTTGTCTTCATCCATGTTTATCTGTGCCATCGGAACCGAATGCACAGCTCAGGGAAGAATCCACCCTCCCTGTGTTGAGGCACACATGTTACTCCAGGAAGGAATTTCAGGGCTTATGTCTATGGCATCCTCTGATGGCCCTGGGTTCAAGAGAAAAGCCTGTCAATGAACACTTGCTGCAGGATATCTTTTTAAAAGAATCACATGATCCTAAACTACAGTTTCTTCCAACACACCACATTTGGGTGACATTCTCAGGATGTTAGGGCAGTTCTAGCTACAAGTGCTGCATCTCTATTTTTTTTCTTTTAAATGTGTGAGTTTGCTTTATTCTATTTTTCTCTTCTTAATTTTTAATTAGCATTATATATTTTCAATATAAATTACAATTGTATCATTTCTAACCTCCCTTTTTCTCCTTCACTCCTCCCATGGTCCCTGTTTTCTTTCAAATTTATGGCCTCTTATTCTTTAACCCATTGGGATGTTCATCCCTAGGGAAGATTAATTCTTTCTCTCAGTAATTTTTGATTACCTGTAGTCCCATGTGATTCCCAACCAGAATGGTGTTTTCATCATTCCCATTTTGTTTAAGCAGTTATATTGCTGGGATTTCATGATTGTAGCCTGACCATGGTGTCCAGAAGACTCAATCTTGCATTAGACTTTCTGATCCTTTGGCACTTTAAATCTTTCTTCCCCTTCGTCTATGATGCTCCATTAGTTTTGAGTATAAATGTCGTGTTGTAGATGTGTCAACTGGGGATGGGCAACCACAGTCAGTTATTCTCTGCACTTTGATTAGTTATCAGTTTTCATAACTATTTCTGTCTGCTTCAAAAAGAAGCTCCTTTTTTTTATAAAAAAAAATTTTAATAAAAAATTTGTGGGAGCCTAGCCGGTTTGGATGCTCACCTTCCTAGATCTGGATGGAGTGGGGAGGACCTTGGAATGCCCACAAGGCAGGGAACCCTGACTGCTCTTTGGACTGGAGAGGGAGGGG
>NC_022012.1:19996956-20005884 GCF_000317375.1 Microtus ochrogaster
GGGAGGAGGCGGAATTTTTTAATAAAAAATTTTTAATAAAAAAAAGAAGCTCCTTTGGCAAGAGGTAAGAAATACGTTTGTCTGTGCACATGAGGACAAATATTTAGAAAACACTTAGGAATTATACTGGTCTTGGAAATAGCAGTAGTAGGTTTTTCTCTGAAATCTCTGATTTCACACACTAGTGTTGGTGGCTAGGTTTACAGCATTGGTCATAATCCTCCCCGTTTAGTGGGCCTTAAGTCCAATTACACAGTGATGATTACCATTCCAGATATAAGTGCCACTTACATTTAGGGAGATCTTGCTGTGATGATCATAGTTGTGGTTTGTAGGCTTCACATTTAAGTAGGAATATTGAATGGCTTTCTCCCTGAGCAGCTTGCACCTCCTGGTATTATGAAATCTCGTCTTCAGTGGGGAGTTAAGACATGCAGTTTGCATCCTTGGAGTTCTTTGTTCAAAGTGTATGATACCTTTAGCAACAGACATTTATCTTCAGCTTCTAGAAGTCAAGCATAGTAAAAGCAGTAGCATACATTGTTTTGAAGAGTCTTTTGGATTCCCTTGATCAATGATTGAAAAAGAGTTTTCTTGTGCCTAGTACTGGGGTTTTTGTTAGTCTATGAATGTTAGAGATTATTATTATTATTGCTGCTGTTATTTTCTAAAATAAATAAATATTTTTTTCTGGTCTGGTCACATTTTTTCCTGCCTCCCTCTTCTCCTCCCTGCTTCCCAATTCCCATCCACTCACCCTCCTTTCTCTTCAGAAAAAGATAAACTTCCAATGTATATCAGAAATACTGACATCCAGTAAGACCAGTTAGACCAGCACTGTTTGATGAAGATGTTTCTTTTTTCATTATATATTTCTGACTTCTTTATCAAAAATCATTTGTCCATAGGTATGTGGATTAATGTCTGAGTCTTCAATTCCAATAATCAAGCTGTCTGTTTGTATAGCAATACCTTGTAGTTTTTATTTTTATAGTTCCATAGCACAGCTTAAAATCAGGGATGATACATCTGGAAGCTCTTTTATTGTATAGGGTTGTTTTAGGTATTCGAGGTGTTTTGCTTTTCCATATGAAGTTGAATATTGTTCTTTCAATTTCAGCCCTCAGTTTGATTATTTCCTGCCATCTATTCCTGTTGGGTGGGTTTACTTCTTGTTGTTTTAGAGCTTTCAGGTGTGCTATTAGGTCGCTAGAATGAAATCTCTCCACATTCTTTATGAAGGCATTTGCTTCAACACATTGTTTTCATTAGTATCACATTCATCATAACCTATACGCTTATATAAATATTACACATTCACTTTCATTGAATTCTAGAAAGTCTTTAATTTTTTCTTTATTTATTCCTTGACTCAGTGATGATTTAGTAGAGAGTTGTTCAGTATTCATGAGTTTGTCGGCTTTCTGTTGTTTCTGTTGTTGAAATCTAACTCAAATCTGGGATGTGCTGATAAGGTACGAGGGTTATTTGAATTTTCTTGAATCTGTTGAGACTTGTTTTGTGGCCAAGTATATGCTCAATTTTGGAGAAGGTTCCATGAAGTGCCAAGAAGAAGGTATATTACTTTGTGTTTGTGTGAAATGTTCTGTATACATCCGTTAGATCTATTTGTTTCTTAACATCTATTAACTCCATTAATTCTGTGAAGTTTTTGTCTGTATGACCTGTGCATTGGTGAGAGTTGGGTACTGAAATCTTCCACAAATAATTTGTGGGGTTTGATGTGTGATTTAAGCTTTAGTAATATTTCTTTTATAAATGTGGGTGCCCTTTCATTTGGGACATAGATATTAAGAATTGAAATATTTTCTTGGTGGAATTTTCCTTTGATGAGCATGAAATTTTCTTCTCCATTTCTTTTGACTAATTTTGGTTGAAAATCTAGTTTGTTAGATATTAGAATAGCTACACACACTGAAAAAAAACCCAGCTTGCTTCTTAGGTCCATTTGTTTGGCAAATATTTTTCCAACCCTGTACTCTGAGGTAATATCTTTCTTTAATGTTGTATGGTTCTTGTGTGCAGCAGAGAATGGATCCTGTTTTCTCATCCATTTTGTTAGCCTATGTCTTTTTATTGGAGAATTGAGAACAATGATGTTGAGCAATATTAATAACCACTGATTATTAACTCTTGTTATTTTGTTGTTTATGCTGGTGACATTGTGTATTTCTTTTCTTTCAGTTTTGGTGCTATGAGATTATTTATTGTCTATGGTTTCATGACTGTAGGTCACCTCCATGGGTTGGAATTTTCCTTTTATTGCCTTCTGTAGATAGATATTGTTAAATTTGACTTTGTTATGAAATATCCGATTTCTCCATCTATGGTGATTGAAAGGTTTACTGGGTATAGTAATATGGACTGGGACCCATGGCCTTTTCAAGTCTTCAAGATATCTATCTGTCCAAGCCCTTCTGACTTTTAGAGTCTCCACTGAGAAGTTGGGTGTAATTCTAGTAGGTCTGCCTTCATGTATTACTTAGCCTTTTTCATTTGCAGCTTTTAATATTTTTTCTTTGTTCTGTATGTTTACTATTTTGAATTTGATGTAGTGTCAGGGCTTTCTCCCCTTGTCCAGTCTATTTTGCATTCTATAAGTTTTTTGTACTTTTATAGGCATGTCTTTCTTTAGGTTGGGAATTTTCCTTTTTTGATTTATTGAACATATTTTCTGGGATTTTGAGCTGAGATTCTTCTCCTTCTCCTATTCTTATTATTCTTAGTATTGATCTTTCTATAGTGACCCAGATTTTCTACATGCTTTGTATTAGGAATTTTTTAGATTTAACATTTTCTTTAACCAATTAATCTATTTCCTCTATAGTATCCTCAGCACCTGAGCTTCTATCTCCCCTCTCTTGTATTCTGTTGATTATGCTTGTATCTGTAGTTATTGTTCACTTGCCCAGATTTTCCATTTTCAGAATTCCCTCAGTTTGTGTTTTCATTTTTGCTTCTATTTAGATTTTCATGTTTTGCTTAAGCAAACTATTCAAAACTTATTTTTTTCTTGGCATTCTTTAATGGATTTATAGGATTATTATTATTATTTAATGAATTTAATGTATTATCCTCCAATTTATGTCTGTCTTTTTCTCAATTTCTTAAAGGCCTTTTTTCATTTCCCCTAAAGGGCCTCTATGCTCTACATAAAGTTGTGTTAAATGTTGTTTACTTGTGCTTCAGCTGTGTTGGATGGTTCATGTCTTACTGTCCTTGGATAGCTGGGCTCTGGCGGTGCCATATTGTCCTCTCTGTTGTTTATTGTGTTCTTACAATGGCATTTAGGTACCTGGGGTTGAGGTGATTATAGGTCTAGGTGTTGATTACTGAGTTTTTCTTTGTTTTAATGGGTGTTTTGTTCCTTGTTTTCTGTTTCCTCTCTGGTCTTCTTGCCTAATTGGCCAAGGGTTCTATTGACTTGAGGTTCTTCAGATTTAGTAGGGTGTCTCCAGATGTCTCCACTGGGTTTTGGGAGAACTACAAGACCTCTGGGGTTTTAGGTGCTAATGTTGCCTCTGTGGTTTCAAGTATCCATGTGGCCTTTGGCGTTCAGGGTGCCTGCCTGACCTTTGGGAACCCTAGTATGAGGCGGCCTTCAGTATAGCAGAACTTTCCTGCTGATGTTGTGGGTTGGGATATGGAGCTCAGTGGAGGGGTGCAGACTCTTGGATGGGTTTGGAATGTTAGCTGACTGTGCGGAGTGTCTTCCCTTGTGTCCCTAGTTCCAGCCTAACTGCTGATAAAGAAGTCCGCTTCTGATGAAGTTGCAGGCCAGAATATGGAGCCCAGGTGGGAGGTACAGTCTGGGTAGTTGTGCTGGCTTTAAGGCATGTTAGCAGGTGGTGGACGATGTCTTACCTGGGGTCTGTCTTACCTGGGGTCTCTAGATCCAGCCTGGCCTCTGTCAAAGCTGCTGGTGTTATGGGAAGGCATATGGAGCTCAGGAAGGGGTGCTCTTCAGACAGTATTATTATACGAGGAAGCATAATTTCATTTAAACATATGTACATAAATATACTTACATGCATTTTCTTTTAGGTAAATATAATATGATTTCTTATGGTCATTTCAAGCATTTTTATTTATTCCTTTCCCCCTCTGCATCTTAAACTTGGATATGAGTCATTTGGGTGTCCATGTCATGGTTCTTGCTTGTCCATGCTCCAACTACAGTGAACATCTTTGCATGGGATGTAGCTCCTGGGGGTGTGGTATCATGGCAATGTCCATTTTTTTTCCTGAACCCTTTGCCCTTGTCTCTGGTATTCAGGAAATGATTTCTGTTTGTAGTGGTAT
The DNA here is from genome assembly GCF_000317375.1 of Microtus ochrogaster. Lineage (NCBI taxonomy): Eukaryota > Metazoa > Chordata > Mammalia > Rodentia > Cricetidae > Microtus > Microtus ochrogaster. Next base: position 20,001,280 of record NC_022012.1, read on the forward strand.
CACATCTTAATTCAGGTAGTCTGTAGAGGGTGGTATCTCTTATCTGATTGGATGAGTTTGGAGGTTGGGTGTGAGACCTTTGCACCATTGCCGTCTCTTTCATTCACTTGGTGTGGAAGTCAGTCTTCACAAGAGTATTCTGAGAGATGCAGCATCTTGAATAATGATAAAGGTGACTCAAGATCAGTGGTGACTTGTTCTACTCCCATACCAGTAAGAGCCATGGCACAGGGTCACACATTCCTTCTCCTATTAGAAGGTACCAAGTTAACTCTGGAAATGAGAAATCTGACAGGAAAAAAAAATTAGAGGCTTGAAAAGGAAAAGAACATGTAATACTCATTAGAATCTTTGCATCACTGATTGGACAGAAAGCATATAGTAATATGTTTCCTCAACTTCATTTCCAGCCGTGTGTGTGTGTGTGTGTGTGTGTGTGTGTGTGTGTAATAAATCCCTACACTTCACTTGTACCCATAAATCACATAATACATTCTTCCACAAAACAAACAGTGGGCCTTCACTCTAGGTAGCTGTCATTCTCAGAGATGAAGAATTAATATGAGGAATCTGACTGTAGCCATTAAATTGTCTCAGCACCAGCAGTTGAATTTTCAAGGTCATACAACATGATCAGATGACCACAGGCCACACAAGTCTGAATTCCTCTTGGCCATTCCCTATAAGGTGTCTGCCTTAATGATGTATCATGCGGAGAGACAAGGGCCAGGGGCAGGTTCCCTGTTGGGTTTGTTTGCCTGCTGAAAGCCTTCTGTTACCATTTCAATTGCTGATTGTCAGAAAGGGCAACTTTGCATAATAAATTACACTGCAATAGTCAGGCATTTCCTAAGAGATTCACGGTTCATTTTTACCTTAAAGACACCATTCTTCTCCTTTCATTTTCATTCCCTTATCTGTAATACAGGGTAATGATACCTACACTGCTTTTTAGCCCAATTATGAGACTTATAACAGTGACAAAAGTAACACTAGTGAGGATGCTGTGTCAGTGGAGATGGTGATGCCTGGTGAGGATGCTGTTTCCATGGTGATGATGGTGATAACCCTGGTGAGGATGCTGTCAGTGGTGGTGATGGAATGATCGAATTAAATGAGGACATGACTACTCCAAGGTATGGTTGTATAAGACCCAAAGTTAACCTGTAACAAAACCCCACCTTACAGAGAACCAGGTAACTTCCTGAAATGCCAGAAGCTGTAGTTCTTGGAAAATAACAGAGAAACAACATGGGAAAATGCAGCGGTCCTATGGGTTTGTCCTTAAATATTCCCTACAACATGTGTCTTGTGGCCACTCAGCTGGGATTCTAGGGAGTGGTCCTGACCATCCTGGTCAGTGTTTTGTTAAAGCTTGCTTCAAATTTGGCTCACAATTGTGGTACTGGTTTTTCCTTTGTGAATCTCAGGATTGATAGTTGAGAAGGTTTTTATTGTAGATGTGAGGGCGAATGTGAGAAGAGACATCTAGAAGAATCCAGAACAGGGAAAGGAAGTAGTAAACTGAACATGACCAGCAGACTGCACTGTGCCTTGAAAGGAGAGCATGAGAGGAGGACAAAGAAAAGGGGAGAAGAAGAGAACCAGAGAGCAAATGGAGTGCATGGCCAAATGGCAGGGTTCTATAGGAGAAAGGAGCTAGGGGAAGGGAAGTCCAGGAAGCTTAGGGTAGGGGTAGGGTGAGAAGAGCTGAGAGAAGCCACAGGTACTCACTGAGCCTGGAGGCCAGCAGGCATTTTGGTATGCTAATAGACAGTTTGAAGTTTTCACCTTGGGCTTCTTTGTCTACCTACAGAGTGCTAGCTCCTATATAAAGATCATCCCACATAGGCCTTCAGAGGGGAGTGGCTTGGAGAGGATGTCTCATCAGTGACCTGGCCAGTGGAATGAGATGTTCTCTGTTCTTATTTACAAAGTTTCCCATTGCTGTCCTTATCATATACATACAACTTCCCACTATCTGCAGAAACTTAATACAAATTGTTTGAGAACTAAATGTCAGAAAATGAATAGTTGTGATTGCCATTAGAACTGGATAAACCATCTTTTTTTCACCTTTGGATAAATCCTTTAGTGCACAAAGTAGTTTGGAGACAGCAGAGGCATTTTAGAAGAGAAAAAGAAAAAAATGAAAAAGGGGTTGCGGGCAATGGTGAAATGAATTAGTAAAAGTGATGGACAAGAAAAGAAGCAAAAAGAAGAGAGAAAAGATGAATAGAAAAAAGTAGAGCAGGATAAAGCTGGGCCTACAATATCAAATTACTGTACTGACTAACAAGAAAGTATTATTGTTATAGACTGGATTTCTAATGACAGCAACTTTCTGGATTTCTCAGTTCTGGATTATGGTACAAGGTTCTACCATGGGTTGGTTGTGGTGAGGACATCTTTCTGGTTTTAATTTGTAACCTCGTATGACAAGAATCAGATAAACCCTGTCTCGAAAAACCAAAAAAAAAAAAAAGACTCAGATAAAAGAGTGTATTTGTTGCTTTCTGGTTGCTGTAACCAAATACTTGACTGGAACAAACTTAAAGAAGGAAAAGGGTAACAGGCTTCCTTGAACGACCAGTTCCAAAATCATGAAATAGAAACTTATTATTATGAATGCTCGGCCTTAGCTTAGGCTTGTTTCTAGCTAGATTTTCCTTTTTAACACAATCAAACCCATTGCTATTAATCTATGTGCTGCCCCGAGGCTCATTGACCTCATCCATGTACTGATCATTCTGCTATCCTGTTTCCTCCATGTCTGTTTGGCTGGCTTCCAACTGACTGGCCAGCTCCCCTATTCTCCGCTTCCTAGCCCTGCCTATTTCTTCTCTGCCTAGCGAAACAAGTATTCTATTCCACAACAAAAAGTTTATTTCAGCTTAAAGAAAATGACACAGCCTACTATAGTGGTGAAGTCCTGGTAGCAGAGAAGTGAGGTAGCTGATCACATCACATCTGTAGTCAGGAAGTAGACAGGGATGAATTTGAGGGCTTAGTTCACTCTCCTGGGTTTAGTCAGTCTGTGACCACAGTCCATGGAATGATTCTGGCCATATTCAGAGTGAATCATCCCTTCTCAGTTAAACCTTTCTGGGAGTGCTCTCACAAACACACCCAGAGGTGTGTTCCCACCATGATCCTAAATCTCATTGACTTGATAACCAAGATCCACCAGTACTGAGAGGATTTCAACACAGGGATTTTAATGGGATCAATCATTCAGTTAATTCATGACATTCTATTCCAGTTTTTAAAAATCATGTCTATTGCAAGCAAAATTCATTCATTCTATATGGCGGACAATGAGGGTTGCTGAGAAGCCAAGGACAATGGCACTGGGTTTTGATCCTACTTCTTGTTCTGGCTTTGTGGGGGCCTAGCCAGTTTGGATGTTCACCTTCCTAGACCAGGATGGAGGGGGGAGGACTTTGGACTTTCCACAGGGCAGGGAACCCTGACTGCTCTTCAGACTTGAGAGGGAGGGGGAGAGGAGTGGGGGGAGGGCGGGAGGAGTGGGAGGCTGGGAGGAGGCGGAAATTTTTTTTCTCAATAAAAAAAAAAAATAAATAAACCATTAGAAATAATCAAATGAAAAAAAATTCATTCATTCTGTCCTTGCAGTTTTGAAAGTCTTGCCCGTTTCCAGAATCAACTAAGATATCTGAAATGTCATTGTGTTTATTTGTCTTCTTGTCAGTTTGACACAAACCAAGGTAGTCTGGAAAGAAAGCCAGTTGCTTTAACACTTCAGCTATCTATTTTGTGTGTGTGTGTGTGTGTGTGTGTGTGTGTGTGTGTGTGTGTGTGTGTGTGTGAGTATGCACACGCGCACACACACTGTTCCATAATACATGATTGGAAGTCAGAGAACAACTGGAGGAAGTCAGTTCTCTCTCCAACCATGTGGGTTTAAGAGCCAGAGTTGGGGCATTCAGGCTTGGCAGCAAGTGTTTCTGCTCACAGAGCCATTTCACTGACTCTGTTTTAAGTTGAGAAAATGTCATTGTCAGATTGGCCTGGGAGCATGTCTCTGGTTTTTTTCTTGGTTGATTGGTGTGGGAGGGCCTAGTCCATTAAGGGCAGTACCCTGGGTAGGAAGGCCTGAACTGTACAAGAAAGCAGGCTGAGAAAGTCACAGGGAGCAAGCCAGTCAGCTATGTTCCTCCTATGGCTTCAGCTTCAGTTCCTGCCTTCTGTTCCCCAATGATGTACTGACTATAACTTATAAGACAAATACACCATTTCCTCCCCAGGAGGATTATGGTCAGTGTTTTATCTTAGCAGTTAAGAAGTGAACTAGCTGCTGTCACAAATTCCCTGAGGGGAGGAGCTTGTTTTGAGTCATGGGTTCAGGAGTTTAAGTCCACAGTTGATTTTCTGGACTATGACAAGGAAAGGCATGGTGGGCAGAAGCTGCTCACCTCATGCAGCCAGGAGACAGAAGAGACTGGGGAAACCATCTCTACTTCTGCACATCTTCTAGGGACCCACTTCCTCCAGTTACGTCTTCCTGCTTTCTAGTATTGTCTAGCAATACTGTCATATTGTGAGTATTTCAAGAGATTAACCAACAAATTTTTTTTTTTTATT
>NC_022012.1:20013241-20064565 GCF_000317375.1 Microtus ochrogaster
CCCGTCCAGATGGGATTCCTCAGCAACTAAACAGGGCTGCCCGGTAGCCCAGTGATCCGGTGACAAAAGGATGGATGGAGCAAGATTAACCAACAAATTTTAATTACTTCCCCAATCCCACAAACTTTTAAGAAATTCATTTGTTTTTTGAAAAATTGCAAACATACACATTTTTTACTCTCGCCTCATACTTTCTTATCTTGCTCCAACCTATCAGATGCCCCCTCCACCCTACATGTCCCTTCTATACATATATGACTTTGGTTTCATTTTCCCATCTACCAGTTTTAACCAGGACTGCCTGTGGGGCCACAGGTTTGGAATTATATGTAGGAGCTTGGTGGCGTTCTTGTTTGGCAACATGTTGACTGTTCACCACTGTTCTGGTCCAGGCCCCGTTTGGGCCAGCTATCCTAATGTTTGCTCCCAGCATTGCATGTTCAGATGGAGAGCTTAGAGAAACCTCAGCCAAGGAATATGCCCCATCGTGAGTTTAGGGAAAACCGTGGAAGGCACTGGAAAGGCAGGGCAAGCGACTACAGTGCCACCACTTTGGGGAACCTGCTGTGTCAGGCTAATCAATGTGGTATCATCTGCTGCATCATGTAGAGCCTTTAATTAACTCATTCAGAGAAACCCATATGTATCCATTTCTTTCTACTCAGAAACAATTCCTGGGAATCGCTAATTGTCTTCCATTACAGTCAAGAGCTACAAAAGTTCAATAGCAATACAAAGGTAAGCAGGGAGCCAACCCTGCCAGCTTCCAGTGGTTGACTGCTGCCAACATGTGAGCACCTGGTGTGCAGCTGGGAGGGCATCTGTGTGACGAGCAGAAGGATTTGCCTGGGGTGGAATGTGGAAGCTAGGTTTCTAAGGAAACTTGGGACCCAGTTTGCTTTCCCCAATAAGACCTTGGGGCAGGGTAAGTGTTCCCAGACTCCGGTTTCAGTTCCCAAATTGTTCCAGAATTCTAGAGGCCCAGGAAAGACTAACAACATGTGGGACCTGTGGGCTATTAGCTGATAGAATTTTCAGCTTTCGTTTAAATTGATGCCTTCATCTGCAGCAGTAACGGAGTCTGTCTTTCTCTCTGCACAAGGAAAAGAACCTAGAAAATGCTCTTAGAGGAATGAATGCTTCTCTTTCCTGTTCCTTCTCCTATTGGAGTGCTCTCACCCTGGGAGGTTGGCAAACAGCCACAGCCATATGGCTCCTCGCTTCTCTGAAAGGAGAATAAATCCAGGCTCTGAAAGTCCTTGTTCAGAACACATATCACATAAACACAGTTATTACTACTGATGCTTATGAGAGCTTACCTTCTCCCTAAAATCCTGCCACATATGCATACTGTAGCCTGCTTGAGCAGCGACTAAAGGCTAAGGGTTTACCTGAGGTCAGTCATCTAGCCAGAGGCATATGTGGGCATGGTGTGCATGCTTTAAATCCTAGAAATTGAGAAACAGTGGCAAGATATGGAATCTCCCTCTGTGTGCTGTGATTTCCTTTAAGGAATAAAGAAACTGCTTTGGACCTATAGCAGGGAAGAACTTAGCTGGGGGAGGCACTAAATTGAATGCTGGAAGGAAGAAGGCAGCGTCAGGGAGAAGCCATGCAGTTCCGCCGGAGACAGACACCAGAACTTTAGCTGGTAAGCCACAGCCATGTGGTGATATACAGATTAATAGAATGGGTTAAATTAATATGTAAGAGTTAGCCAGTAAGAAGCTAGGGCTAATGGGCTAAGAGCGATTTAATTAATACAGTTTCTGTGTGATTATTTTGGGAGTCTGAGCAGCCGGGAACCAACAAGCGGCCTTCTCCCAACAGTGGCAGGTGGATCTCTGTAGTTCAAGGCTATGCTGAAACATTTTCTGCATAGTAAAACTCAAAACAAAAAAGAAAGAAAGTGAAGGAGATGAGGGAAGTAAAAGGAGGGAGGGCTGTTTCTGATTTCCAGCTGCTGCCCTAGGTCCCTTCCTTGTCCTCTGGTCTGACTACACCTGGGAAATGATTAAAAGCCATGAAAATGGAGAGTGCCCATATTTGCAAAGCATCATCAGAGAGCACCACCATGCTTGGCTCTACATCCCTGATTTTGAGCCTCGGAGTGAGATTCTTAACCCCTTGCTTTCAAGGAGTTAACTATAGTCAGTACATGTAAAAGATCAAATCCCACCAGGAAGTCTATAAAACAAACAAAATAATTGCTATGTCATTTTTATCTTCTGGGTGGGCCTGTGAGGACATTTCCAGAAAGTATTCACGGAATGTGGCAAACCTCCCTAAGAACAGGTGACATTTCTGCTGGAGCAGAAACACAGATGTCCCAGGATAAAGGTTCCTTTAGGTGCGCCCTCTCTTCTTGCTGACAAGCACATCTACACTGTGGTTGCCGCTGATAACACTGCTGTTAGTATTCAGGCATCTGGACTGGATTGTACTTGGGGTTCTGGCAGACTAAGTCCTCAGCTGCAGCCACTAAGAACACCTCCTGTGTGCCCCAGCCACCCACCCATCTCCCCCCTCACTCTCCTTTTCTGTCTGTCTTTCTGTCTCCTCCCACCTTCTCTTCTGATGCTCCTGTCCTCAGAGGCCAGTCTCCCTCGTCTCTTTCCCTCTTTTTACAGCCCAGGTTCCCTTGTCCCCAATAAAAACCCCTTCCACATGAACACTGTAACATAGCATCTTTCTCTCTCATGCTGCTTTTTTCTAAATTACAACCACCTTCTTTGATAATATGAAAGCCAAGTATCCTCAACATTTCTGGGGCTGAAAAACCAACAGAATCTAGACAGGCATTGAGAATCCTTGCTCCACCCTATTGACAAGATTTTTTTTTTTCTTACAACTTTTCATTTGTCTTAGTAAAAGCTTTCTATTTTTAAAACATATATATTTATTTATTTTTAATTGCTTTTTTTGAGCTATATATTTTTATCCACTCCTCTCTTTTCTTCCCCCTCCACTTCTACCCTCTTGTATAATCCCCACACTCCCAATTTACTCAGGAGATCTTGTCTTTTTCTACTTCCCATGTAGATTAGATTAATGCATATCTCTCTTAGATTCCTCTTTGTTGTCTAAGTTCTCTGGGATTGTGATTTATAGGCTGTTTTTCCTTTGCCTTATGTGTAAAAGCCACTTATGAGTGAGTGAGTACATATAATATTTGTCTTTCTGGCTCTGGGTTACCTCACTCAATATGATATTTTCTAGATCTATCTATTTACCTGTAAATTTCAAGATGTCATTTTTTTTTGCTATGTAGTACTCCATTATGTAAATATATCACATCTTCTTTATTCATTCTTTGTTTGAGGGGCATTTAGGTTGTTTCCAGGTTGTGGCTATTACAAATAATGCTGTTATGAACATAGCTGAACATATGCCCTTGTAATTCGGTTGAACATACTGGGTATATACCCAAAAGTGGTATTGTTGGGTCTTGAGGAAGGTTGTTTCCTAATTTTCTGAGAAATCACCATACTGATATCCAAAGCAACTGTAACAATTTGCATTTCCACCAGCAATTCAGGAGTGTTCCCTTTACTCCACAGCCTCCGCAGCATAAGCTGTCATTTTGTGGTTTTGTTCTTGGCCATTCTTACAGGTGTAAGACAGAATCTCAGAGCTGTTTTGCTTTTCATTTCTCTGATGGCTAAGGATGTTGATCATTTCCTTAAGTGTCTTTCAGTCATTTTAGATTTGTTTGTTGAGAGTTCTCTGTTTAGGTCTGTATCCCATTTTTTATTGGATTATTTGTTCTTTTGATGTCTAGAACTTCTTGAGTTCTTTGTATATTTTGAAGATCAGCCCTCTGTTTGTTGTGGGTCTGGTGAAGATCTTTTCCCATTCTGTAGGCTGCCGTTTTGTCTTGTTGACCATGGAGAGCTTAGTTTTAAATTAATGACATTGTAAATGGGATTTTGACATTTGGGGTTTTGAACCTAATGCAACTTTTAAAAAAATCTTCATTTCATTGTACTCTTTGGTCATTATTAGCATAACTAAAAATAATTTTTATGATAGTCAAGAGCATGGATAGATGTGGAAGGAGTCCATGAAGAGAGCTAGGTGTTAGGAGAAGCCTGCAAGCCCTGATATGTATGTCTGTGTGGTGGTGCCATTCTGACCAAGGCTATGCCTTTTGTTGAGATCAAGGCTTCTTTTTGGAGGTGGCTACTAGTTTGCAAAGCTGCACTTCCCACTAATTTCCCTGAGTACTTCATTTGTTCCAGGTTATTGAACCCCAAGTTCATAGAGGAACACAAACTGGACAATGACCAGAACTTGATAGTAAGACCTTATTCCTTAAGGCACCACACTTAGTAGTCACAGGATGTAAATAAATCAACTTTGTACTGACAAGAAAGCCTTTTCTTGTGGGCCAGCATAGTGTGAGGTGCTATTCGAGTTGCGAGAGGGGAAAGTCATCAAAAGTCTCACCAAGATGTGACCCCTGTGACCTGCAATAATTCCCAATGTGGTAAGAGAGTCCTATTCATGGAAAATGCTATGGGTGTAACAGCAGCTTTCTGATTAGATTTTGGCCTCATTCACAGGAGGAAATATATGCCTAGTACTGAAAATCTGGACCAAAACTCATTGTTCTGGAGGTCCCAGTTCCCAGGAGTGAACCTACTGTCATTCTCCCTACTAAATGCACATAGTGTCAAACTGTCGTCTAAATTTGTGTCTCTACTCATACTTTTTAGTTCACCATTAAGACATCACCCGAGAAATTTCTTTGTGCAGTGGACAGTAGTTAATGCAGAAATCACAACTGGTCAAACTTCAGAGGCTAAGCCACTAATGGGTCATTTGTATCACACCCTCTCTTCAAGGCTCAGGAAGCAGTGCAGGAGAAGATGTGGAAAGTCTGTAAGAGCTAGGAGTCAGGAGGAGCAGAGTGTAAATGCCTTCTGGACAGAAGAGGAGCTCCTCACTCGTGAATTTACAGCAGCTGTCGTTGGCTGCAGAAGACCTGTACAAGGTCAACCCAGTCAAAATTCCAGCATGGACTGGAAAGGCATTTATGAGTCTTCACCCCCGAGCAGTTACTAAAACTTGATGGCTCTGGGGGAGGGAGACTCAGTTTTCTTTAAGGGTGTGGTGACTCGTAGGTCACATTCGCCTGTGATGGCCCCATGCAATTGGGCTTAATGTGTTATTAAATGGGAGGCATAGTGCACAGTGGTAGGGACATGGAGGTGGACCCTGGAGGGTTTGAGTGAATATCATCAAAAGAAATTATATAAAATTCTTGAAGAATTAATAAAAAGATTACGAGAAACCTCATCAAACCCTTTACTCCATAACATCAAATTAATACTTTTTTTGTCCCAACCTTAGCCATCTTGAGATATTCTGATACTCATATTTACTTCTGTGAAAGAACAGAGATGTCTATCTTGAACATGGGGGTCCTGCTCTGTAGATGGGGTCGATTCTCCCTGAGTTCTCTAAATTTCTTCAGGTATCGTTATACCAAGAGGGAGTTTCTCCACCCACCATCTCTGATGACGAACATTTGCTCACTCTACGGGGGATGATTCTAAAATTGGAGTGTTCTCTTTGAAATCCTGACCTTTCATCTGAACAGCAATCATTCCTCTTATGACCCTCCAGGATGAAGCCCCGGAAATCAGTGCCTCAGTTCATTCATGTCTGACCTGTGCTAAATCAAAGCTCCTCCCAGATGCTTGTATTAAGGGTCTCCAAAGTTTTTTTTTTTATCTTTCTGAGTTAATTACATTCACAAACATTAACTAATTCTGAGATGAGGTGATTAGTTTCTGGACCTGCAGCATTCCCAGCCTCTCCACATCGCTGTCAGTCTCCACCGACACAGATTCTTTCCAGAAATTCTCACTGACTGTGGGAAAGCACTATCTGCTCTGCTCGTAGAACTGCCCTAAGGCTCTCAGATCAGCATCCTCAACCTGGCCAGCCTCATTGAGCAACAAAAGGGATACGACGGTTTTGTGACTGTGGTGCCTTCCTTCCAGGAATACTTCAGTCTCCTGCATCAAAGTCCAGCTTGTGCTTTTCTCTCCCACCTGCTGCAGCAGCTCTGGTTCCACGGGAAGGAGACTGCAGAGTCCATGACAGACACCTCACTCCCTGCAGTGGGTCAGTCACCCAAGGAAAGTTGCGGGCCCATGGTGGCCTCCTAAGCTTCTGGGTCATTTTGGGAGTTGGAATTATAGGAACCAAGAAAAAGGCAAGGCTAAGAGAGGGAGATGAGGAGTAAAAAATGAAGAGAACTTAGATGAGATGAGGTAGGAGAGAAAAGAAGGAAGTTTGTAAGTAACTCAGACAAGAGAGCAGAAAGGAGAAAACACAAGTAGAAATGGATTTGTTCTTGGAGCAAGACTGTAGGGAAGTTAAATCTCCTCACCCACATGCAGAATCTTCAGAATCTCCCTATTTACCAAGATTCTGGGATTTCTTCTCATTCAGATGGTATTTTGAAAACTACTTCCTCATTCTTTTCAAGCGCTAGAGTCTCCTTGGGTGAAGTACTAACTTGAAAAGACAGGTTTTAGGGGACTCAGGCAAAAGCTCCTATTGTGTTTGAAGATGCAGACTCATGAAACTCTTACCATAGTGAGTACAGTTAGGTGGTCCTTTCAAATATGGCTGGCCAAATGTAAGACCGTGAATATATTAGGTTATATGACAAAGGATATGGCAAGGTGACAAGATCTAGAGATGGGGGATCAGTATAATCACAGTGTATTTAAAAATGGGAGAATAAGGCAGAGTCAGAAGAACATGGTTTCAGATACAGCCCCACACAAAGGCAGGGCAGCTGCTTTGAAGATGCAAAAAGAACAGCAAGTGAAGCATGTGACACGGAACATTTGAGGAGATAGAAAATCAAGGGGCAGTTTTCTCCCTCCTGTGGCCTATCCAAGGAACAAGACAAGATCCCCGTGTTGAACTTAGGCCAGATGGTGAAATAACATATTTGTGCTGTAAGCCATTACACATCTGCATTTGTGACCATTTGTTTCAGCCACAGTAGAAACTACAGTAGTGACTTAAACCCAGGGTTCTGTGCATGCTAGGCAAGAGCTACACCAACTGAGCTACATTTCTAGTTTATATTTTACTCTTTTATCTATACATTTTTCTTGTTTTGGAGACAGATTCTTTCTGTATACCTCAGACTGGTATTGAAGTTGTGATTTTTCCTTTCTCTTCCTCCCAAATACTAGGATCACAGATACATCATGGTGCTAGGTACTCTTCTCATGGCTGTGACAAATATTCCTAGTGAAAAGAACCTAAGGAAGTAATGGTTTGTTTTGGTTCACACTTTGAAGGCATAGTGTTTCACAGCAGAGAAGGGTTGGCAGTAGAAGTGTAGGCAGATGGATGCTTCTTATCTACACACAGGACAAATGGTGGTGCTCTGTTTGCCTTCTTTCTACTCAGTCTGGGACCCCAAATCATGGCATGGTGTAGTCACATTTATACTTGATCTTTACACCTTATTTAAGTAAATCTATAATATTCCTCCCAGTCATGTTCAGAGAACTGTCTTCCAACTGACATGATCCTAGATCCTGTCAGGTTGAAAATATTACCATCTCAAGTCCATCCTTTGTCAGTTTGACACTCAAACAGGTAATTTTTTGTTTTGTTTTGTTTTTTCGAGACAGGGTTTCTCTGTGGTTTTGGAGCCTGTCCTGGAACTAGCTCTTGTAAACCAGGCTGGTCTCGAACTCACAGAGATCCGCCTGCCTCTGCCTCCCTAGTGCTGGGATTAAAGGTGTGCGCCACCACCGCCCGGCTTCAAACAGGTAATTTTTTAAAGTATCGTTTCCACTCCTTGTTCCATATATTCAAAGCCATCTCATAATGGAAAATACACTTGGTCTAGCTTCAAAAGTTCTCATAGTCTTTAACAGTCACAACACCATCCAAAAACCAAAGTCCTAAGTCTCTGTTAAGTGCACAATGGCACAGAATAAGCACTCTTGTTCAAATAGAGATGATTTATCTGATCAAAGGAAGGCCAAAACACAGAAGGATAAACATCAAGTTCTGAAATTGCCTGTTTGGCATCTTGAGCTACTGAAAGAATTATCTGGGCTTCAAAGATCTGAGGTATACCTCACTCAGGAGAGAGAGCACGAGCAAGGAACTCAGGACTGCGAGGGGAGGGGTGCACACACGCACTGAGACAAGGGGGATGTTCTATCGGGAACTCACCAAGGCCAGCTGGACTGGGTCTGAAAAAGCATGGGATAAAACTGGACTTGCTGAACATAGCAGACAATAAGGACTGCTGAGAAGTCAAAAACAATGGCACTCGGTTTTGACCCCACTGCACGTACTGGCTTTGTGGGAGCCTAGGCTGTTTGAATGCTCACCTTCCTAGACCTGGAAGGAGGTGGGAGGTCCTTGAACTTCCCACAGGGCAGGGAACCCTGACTGCTCTTCAGGCTGATGAGGGAAGAGCAATTGATTGGAAGAGGGGGAGGGAAATGGGAGGTGGTAGTGGGGAAGAGGCAGAAATCTTTAATAAATAAATAAATAAATAAATATAAAAACAAATCTGAGGTAGCCTTGCCTCTTTAGCTCTGCTACTGAGCACATATAGCCTCTAGTAGGCTGATTCCCCTCCATGCACACAACTTCCTTTGATGAACACTGCATAGTCCTGGCATTGCTAATAAATTGCAGTCTCCAGCGAAATTTAGGCTTCAATTTCCTAACTACATTAAATATCCTCTGTGGGCTTCCTTGAAGTGAATCTAATTCATTCATCCATTTTCTAGGCTCAGAGCTCTTCCGGAACCTTGTCATGAACCTGCATGATTCCCTCAGTATTATTTCTGTAAGGCCCGAAAATCAAGTTCTACTTGGATGATGGTGTCAAGCTTGGATGGCAGCCTCTGATGTAAAACGACCCCTTTGGAGTGACAGCTGCCTCTGTATACTTCAGTGTTGGGAAATACTTCCTTAGGTGACTGCTAGGCAGCAAGGAATCTTCTCAGCATTTTCAACTTAATCTTTCCCCTGTCTTGTTTGTTTGCTGGATTTTTAATATGAAAAGTAGAAAAAAAGACTTATTCAATGTGGCCACATTGGGAAGAAAGATAAAGACATTTAGTACCCCACAAGTTTGCCTCCTTGAGTCCTGTTGTGAGGGTTGGGTTTAAATGGAAAGCAAGATTTACACATACCCTATACCTGGTCGCATTTGGTCCATTGTCCAGGGCAATCTCAGCTTCAGTCCTCTTTTGCAAGATAAGCCTCTGCTGCAAGGTCATCCACTAAGTTGTAAATCTTCTCCAGAAGAGAAGGTACTTCCCTAGACAACCCCAGGGATTCAAGGCTTTCTCCTCCTTGAGAAAATACATTAATTTCTATTTGCATCATTGGAGCTTTCTCTTGGTTTAGGTCTTGCCCTGAGGGTACCTTTCCTGCTGCACCAGGCACACCCAGTAAGAAGGTTTCTCTTGAGTGGTGTTCATCCCCTTAACAATTACAGCTACTGTCTCAGCATCTGCCTTGTCTGCAACTTTAACTGTTCTAATTTTAAGTCTTTTCTCATTTTACATACCAATCCCTGTTCCTACTCCCTCCCCTCCTCCTGGTCCCTCCACCTTTCCTTCCACGCCACTTTCATCCACTCCTCAGAGAGGGTAAGGCTTTCCGAAGGGAACCAACAAAGTCTAGCACATTGCTTTGAGACCGGACCAAGGCCCTTCACACTGTATCTGGGCTGAGCAAAGTAATCCAAAAAAGAATAGGTTCCAAAAAGTCAGTACAAGCAGCAGGGATAAATCCTGGTCTCATTGCCAGTGGGTCCAGTCTGCCCCAGCTATACAACTGTCATCCGTATTCAGAGGGCCCAGTCTGGTCCTATGCTGTTACCCTACTGTCAGACTAGAGTCATTGAGCTGTCATTAGTTCAGTAACCTGTTTCAGTGAGTATCCCCATCATAATCTTGACCCTTTTGCTCATATTCTCACTCATCCCACTCTTCAACTGGACTTTGGGAGCTCAGTCCAGTACTCTGCTGTGGGTCTCTGCCTCTGTTTCCATCAGTTACTGGATGAAGTTTCTATGGTTACATTTAAGATGGCCATCAATCTGACTACAGGGCAAGGCCAGTTCAGGCACCCTCTTCTCTATTGCTTAAGGTCTTGGCTGGGGTCATTTTTGTCGATTCCCGAGAATTTTCCTAGTGTCAGGTTTCTTGTTAGTCCATAGTGACTCCCGCAGATACCTCTTTTCTTGCTCTCCTCCTCCCATCTCAACCAGTTTTTTTTTTTTCTGCTCCTATTAGTGTTTTATCTGTAGAACACCTGGAATGGTATCCCATCTTGAGCCTTGTTCCACCAAATATATTAGCCTTTTATTTTTCAATTCAGATTTATTCAAATTCTCAGAAAGTGGGGAGAATGTTGCCAAAAATCCTTTCCAGAACATAATGTGAATGACTCCTAGACCAGTTCCTAACAATCTCTGTTGCTCTCTGAGATCTCAGGCATTGGCCTCCACTGTCCATGTTTCTCTTGGTTTCCAGTATTTGGAGCTCTTAACAGGATTGCTAGTTAAGCTTTCTTTACAACATTCAATGTCTTTTTTTGCCCCAAAATTCCTAACAGTTTCACAATCCTCCCCCAGACAAATCCCTAAGTCTTAAGAATCACAGTTTTGGGCTTACCATAGCAATACCCTCTCCATTACTGGTTTTCTCCACCATTTACCTTTCTTCTTGCCCTGACAAACATCCAACAAAAACAGCAGGTTTATTGGGCTTACAGTGTGAGGATACATGACAGCCAACATGTGAAGCAGAGAGAAGAATGCTAATAATTAGCTTACCAGCCTTGATAAATTCAATTTGGGACCTTAATCCATGGGCTGGTGCTATTCATATGGGGTGAGTCTCAATTAACTTTAATTTAACTTATTCTAGTCCAGTCATTTCCAACCTTCCTAATGCTATGGTGCTTTCATATAGTTCCTCATGTTGTGACCACCCACCATAAAATTATTTCATTGCTACTTCATATCTGTAATATTGCTACTGTTACAAATTGTGATATAAATACCTGATATGCAGGATGTCTGATTGTCCGTCCTGTGAAAAGGTTGTTTGACCTCTAGAGGGGTTGTGACCCACAGGTTGAAAACCACTGTTCTAGCCACTCCCTCACAGACATGCTTAGAAGTTTGTCTTTTAGGGGATTCTTGGTTCTGTCAATCAATTTCTCACAAGCACTGTGCTTGCTTTTAATTTTCTTCTATTTTTAAATGAGAATTAGCTATGAGTATCTGTGTAGTGTGCTGTGATAATTTGATGAATATATACAGTATAGGAAGAATTAATGGAGATAGTTAACACATCTAAGTTCTTCAACTATTAGATGCAAAAAGACATTTAAAATGAACTCTTAAAAATTCCACCAAGGAACTCCAACAACTGATAAACACCTTCAGTAATGTAGTAGGATACAGATTAACTAAAAAAATTAGTAGCCCTCCTTTTACATAGATAGTAAATTAACTGAAAAATAAATCAGAGAAACATCACCCTTTACAATAAGCACAAACAAGATAAAATATCTTGGCATAACTCTAACCAACCAAGTAAAAGACATGTATGACAAGAACTTTAAATCTTTTAAGAAAGGAATTGAAGAAGAGACCAGAAAATGGAAAGATCTCCCATGTTTTTGAATGGTAGGATCAACATAGTAAAAATGGCAATCTTAGCAAAGCAATCTACAGATTCAATGCAATACCCCAATAAAATTCTTCACATATCTGGAAAGAACAATACTCACCTTCATATGGAAAAACAAAAAAACCCAGGATAGCCAAACAATCCTGTACAATAAAGGAACATCTGAAGGCAGTACCACCCCTGACTTCAAACTCCACTAGAGAGCTACAGTAATGAAAATAGCTTAGCATTGTCATAAAAACATCCAGGATGACCTATGGAATTGAAGTAAAGATCCAGATATCAACCCATATGCCTATAAACACCTGATTTTTGACAAAGAAGCTAAAAATATAACATGGAGAAAAGAAAGCAACTTCAACAACTGGTACTGGCATAACTGTATATACACATATAGAAGAATGCAAATAGATACCTATCTATCGCCATGCACAAAACTCAAGTCCAAATGGATCTAAGACCTCAACATAAAGCCAACCACACTGAGTCTCATAGAAGAGAGTGTGGGAAGTAGCCTTGAATGCATTGGCACAGAAGATCATGTCATAAATATAACACCAGTAGCACAGACACTGAGAGAAACAATTAATAAATGGAACCTACTGAAACTGAGAAGCCTCTGTAAAGCAAAAGACATGGTCAACAAAACAGCAGTCCATAGAAAGGGGAAAGATCTTCACCACACCCACATCTGAGAGATGGTTAATCTACAAAATATAGTAAGAACTCAAGAAGTTCTAGACATTAAAAGAACAAATAATCCAATAAAAATGGGTACAGACATAAACAGAGGGATCTCAAATGGCCTGAAGACTCTTATGGAAATGCTCAACATCCTTAGGCATCAGAGAAATGCAAATCAAAACAACACTGATACCATTTTACAGCTGTGAGAATGGCCAAGATCAGAAACACTGATGACAACTTATGCTAGAGAGGATATGCAGAAAGGGGAACACTTCCCCATTGCTGTTAGGAGTGCAAAGTTATACAGCTGCTTTGGAAATCAGTATGGTGATTTCTCAAAAAATTAAGAATCAATCTACCACAAGGCCCAAAAATATCACTCTTGGACATATACCCAATCATACCACAAGGATAGTGCTCAACTATGTTTATAGCAGCATTATTTGTCATAGCCAGAACCTGAAAACAACCTAAATGCACCTCAACTGAAGAACAGGTAAGGAAAATGTGGTGTATTTACACATTAGAGTACTACACAGCAGAAAAAAAAAATGACATCTTGAAATTTGCCGGCAAATGGATGGATCTAGAAAACATCATACTGAGTGAGGTAACCCAGACCCTGAAAGACAAGTATTGTATGCACTCACTCATAAGTGGCTTTTAGACATAAAGCAAAAAAAAAAAAGCAGCCTACAATTTATTATTCCAGAGAACCAAAGAGAGACATACATGGACATGGATCTAATCTATATGGGAAGTAGAAAAAGACAAGGTCTCCTGAGTAAATTGGGAGAATGGGGATTATGGGAGAGGGTAGAAGGTAAAAGGGGAGGAAGGCCTGGGAGCAGAGAAAAATATAAAGCTCAATAAAAACAACAACAACAAAAATACAGAAAAAAAAGAAATGAAGATGTTGGGGGTTGTCAGATTGATTTTGAAAAGCCTCTGAAGCAAAGGTTAGAGGAAGGTTGTATTAGTTATAGTCCTATTGTTATAAAACACCATGACCAAAAGCAATTGAAGGAGGAGTTTATTTTGGCTTATGGTTCAGATGACTAAATGTCCAGAACAGCAGGAAGGCATAGCATCAGAAACAGAAGTAGAAAGATCACATCTCAACCACACATGGGAAGGACAGAGAGTCAGACCCGAAAGCAAAGTGAGGCTGAAAACCCCAGTGTTGTCTCTCGTGCAGTTAGGCTCCACACCTAGGGTTCCATATATACCACATAGCGCCAACTACAGGGACTTAAGTTTTCAAATATATGAGCCTGTGGAGGATGAATGCCCCTCATTCAAACCACCAAAAAGGCTGATAATTATCTGTGCTCCAAGCCCTTTTACCTGGGGACATTTACAGAGCTTTCAGATCAAAATTTAATTTAATGTTTGTTTGATTTAGTTTTATTGGTGTGTCTTTATTCTATGTCATCCAGGATTTGTTCCCTACTTTTTTTGTTTTGTGGTTTCTTTTCTTTGTTTGTTCAATGATCAGCTGTCCTGCCTTCTTGCATTTCCTGGTTGTAACTTTGAGGTTTCCCTTTTCTTCAAACTGAAAGTTGACTCTAATGCTCAGGTAGAATGAGGTTAGATATTACTTATCAAAAGTGTTCCATTCTGTACTTTTTTTCTGCATCTTTTCTGGTAGCAAGAGACACATGTTCTCTCATTAGCAACACTGACTTTGATCAGTTTATCCAGATGGCGACTTCCATCTATGGTCCATTTAAGGCAGTCTGTGAGCATGGTTCTTTGGAGTTATGGAGACATCTTTCCACAAGTCATTTTCGCATATATTTGCAACTTTCACATGAATGACATAACTGAGCCGATATTCCAAATGTAGAATATCTTTACCTTGACTATCTAGCATTCTCAGGCAGATCACTGTATATCACTAACTGAAGATACACTGCAGTATCTCCAAAAGGTGAGATAAATGCTTCAACATTTTCTTCCATAGCTGATGATCATAAGTGATGCTCTAATAATCATTTCTCATAATGGAAAAAGATGATTAGATATTATTCATTACAGTTAAATAATTTAGCTAAGACGTTTCTCCAAGTGACAGTCATCTTCATCTTTTTAACTAATATTATTTTACTAATATTTTGATAATAGTTTTCCCATTTATTATGTAGACTCAGAAGTCAGTGGACCATATTAGAGCTTAAAATTGATTAAGAATTGAGTAATCAACTTCATCTTGAGACTATAAAGGATGTGTCACATGTATAGCCTGTCAACATTTTGTAGCCTCTCGATGACTGGAATTTTGCAATCTCTTTTCAAAGTCTGACTCTGACTACAGGCTACAAAAGAGGGTACTTCAAAATAGTGAATTTAAAGTGTGTTTTAGATAGTTACAGGACCTGTATTAGTGGCTTCTGAATTTGATGCCAACATACCAGAGTTCTGCATCTTAGCAAGGAGGTCATGAGAAGTCAATTCTCTCATCAAATCTGGCTCAGGACTAAGGTCACTACTCCATGTCTACTATTAAACAATTGGAACAAGCCTGCTGTCTCTTCCTTAATCATCATGTAATTCCAAAGAATTGAAAGCTGAACCATACAACTGGCTTCACCAGGGATGCTCCAAATCTTTTAAATGGTTTCTTTGACATTACAGTACAAAGATTATGTATGGTGTGCATGTGCATTTTTCATGGGCCAGTCTTCTGGTTAAATAATAATATTATGTCATAATCAAATTCTTTAGGCAATTTCCACATGAGTTTCTCTTGGAGAATGTTATCCTCTTAGAGTCATTAGTTACCATCTTTATCAGAACGACTTTGACTATTTGTGAGAGACACTCAACATCCATCCTGTTTAGTGTTCTCTTATGGAAGACAGCGGCAGACTGGATCTTAGACCTCTACCTGATGTTTTAGGAGCTCCTTCCTACATCCACTTCCCAACTTTACATAATTCTGTCCTAGCTCCACATGGACTAATGGTCCCAAGAGGTAATGTAAAGTAGGTGTAAGGTTAATAGAATGGGAACACCTCACATATGCAGCTATGAAGAAATTGTCATCCATTCTGGTATGAGACATCAATGATGAGGCTGCTTTTGGCTCACTCAGAACCCTGTAAGTAACCCGTGATCCATGCACTGTATGTACACAAGCCCAATAAATACATTGACTTGCCAATATTGACTTTGGTTTGATTGCTCATTTGACCTGACATTAGTGCCCCATCTGGAGTAAGTAGGTTCTCATTTACATCTTCCCAGGAAAAGATCATGCAACAATCTGTTCTTCTACTATATGGATTTCCCTTTTGTGTGTGTGTGTGTGGGGGAGCGGTTTCTCCAGTCACTGGAGAAGTGGCTATGTGATGGGTTTCCGTGATGCAAGTGGATGACTTATTTGAGAGTTCAGTGGCCATTTCTGACTACACAGCCAGTGATGGAAGGAATACTCTTTGGTTTCTAACATACAGGTTGCTGTGTCTGATTGGATTTCACAAGGTTGCTCATTAGAAGGGAAGGAGTAAATTATGAAAAGAAGGCAGCAAGAAGACATGCAAACATCTTTCCTGCTTATGTTTACAAGCAAGGAAACATCACAAAAGATTGTGCCCAGAAGTGCATGCTGTTACTCTCTTCTTAGAGCTGAAATGACTTCCACCCCCCTCTCTAAAAATGATTATCCTTGTTGACTATGTTACTTATTCATCTGTCCCACACTCCTGCCCCAGTTTGCATATTACC
Source organism: Microtus ochrogaster (assembly GCF_000317375.1). NCBI lineage: Eukaryota > Metazoa > Chordata > Mammalia > Rodentia > Cricetidae > Microtus > Microtus ochrogaster. The sequence goes on from NC_022012.1 coordinate 20,029,378, forward strand.
TGGATGTTTCCAAATGACAATGGTGTCTGTGTGTACACACGGGACTTGTATCTTTACATGGAAAGTGACAGCAGAACAGCATTGACAGCAATGTTGTGAAAATTCACAACTTGTTATGCATTGCACATGTTTTGCATAAACATCTTATTAGCCAATGATCTAGAAACAATTATATATTAAAAACAGGAGACTCAGAGCCACTGAACAGCTATCCTTGAGTCACACAGTGAGTATATTCTAATCCAAATCTGGATGACTCTGAAGCTAAGCTATCTTACACATTTTGCCGATATGTAGTTTAATCCTTCCCGATCAGAATCCCTGCAGCAGGTGTGTGTAGCTCTATGTAGCAACTGCTCCTGTATGTATAATTTGACGTGGGGGAGCTACTTCATCTGGAGACTGACCTCTGAGGTACAGACAAAGCTGAAGGCCAGGCCACTCAAAATTATCAGGTTTGTCATCTGCGTCTCCATGAAGCCTCTGACAGAGGTGTTTAATAAATGGGACATAGCTTCATTGTTCCTGGCTGGTGATGAGACTGCAGGTGTTACTTCTGAGCTCCACCAAAGTGTAAATGGTGAGGCAGAACCAGTGTTCCAGATCAATGGGGCAAGGGACTGGGAGACCCTATTATCTTACAATTTCTGAGGCATGCTAACTTCTGTGAGCAGAAGGTACTTGGGATGACCAAAGGGAGAGACACAGCCTCCTTGACACAAAGTATGGGTGATGAATCAATTTTCATCTTGACCAGATGGGCCCACAGTTTATTAAATAAACAAATAAGCAGGTAATTTTAAGAGCCTAGCATAGTTGGCTTGTGTTGTGGATAAGATGGAATAATATTGACTGTATGCCACTGTTTTATACTTAACAAGAGTTAATTTAGCTTCACTTTCCAGAGCTCCAAGGGGACTGTTTAGTAACTATTTCAAAGGTTAAGATCAAGTGGACTTTGAAAGGCTTTTCCAAGTTCCATCTGGCTGCAGAGCTATGTGCATAGTAAGTGGGCCACAGTGGCTTTAGCCCAAACCAGCTGTTTCCGATGGGAGTATGCTGGCTGAGTGACTAACACACACAGACTTTGATTCTGTGGTCCTTAGTCAACCTCTTGAACACAATATTTCTATCTAATAAGACAGACGGAGTGGACAGCAGGCTATTTTAGCCGTTTCCACAGTCTTAGCCTTGAAAATCCAAGTTAGTTCACATGAGCGAACCTTGACTTTGGACCAGTGTGTGTCACTGCAGGTTTATGCTCACAGCTTTGATGCTTTCTTGTTTTCACTGTTTACTCCTTTTCCATGTTGTTCAGTTCATTTAGGGCTCACAGAAGAAAAACCAATTTAATTAAGCAATAAGGAAATGAAGATTTATAGTATGCTGCCAGGCAACCTGAAGGCTCCCCTATCCTTGGGCAGACAGAACCCTCATACCTTAGAGCCCAGTCACTGATTGATACTGCCTTTCTCTCATGACAATGAGAACATAAAAGTTTCTTTAGGCAGCAATGTCTGCTTTCCATGTCCCTTCTCATGACATTCAGGGTGCCACTCTCCCTCCAGGTGTGGCCCTTCTCTTGACCCTCATCTTCCTGGAGACCTATTGCCCACCGAGATATTCTCCCTTCTCGTGCATATTAGGACGAGGCAAGGACTTGATCTGAAAGTGAGAAGATATTTTTCTTGACCCAAATGTGGAGACTAAAGCAGAAGCATGTACATCGTGTGAGAGAGAAGGTGTTGGAAGATCTCCAAACAAACAAAAGCCAAGTCAGGGTCTAGGAAAGTCATCTAAAGGGAATATCCATTCTGTGTGGGTGAACATCAAAGATGTTTTCCTAAAGTTTTCCTTATTTAAAAATGGGTACAAAAAATGGGTACTAGTCACTTATTTAAGCTTGCTGTGAAATTTTGTTTAAAACACGTTTGTAAAAATTTTTATTTCTATTGATTCTTTGAGGATTTCACATCATCTTTACTTGCAGGTGTTCATTGCCTGGAGTCATTGGTCTGGCTCAAAGCCTCTGGTTTCTGCTACACCACCAATAATGGGATCTCATTGAAAATGCTCTTTATCCTGTTATTGTCTTGTGTCATGGAAATCCTGCCAAAATACTTTTTTTGATATTATAATTTAATTATTTCCTTTCTCCCTTCCCTTTGTTCCTTCCAAACTCTTCTACATATTCTTCTTGTTCTCTCACAAATTCACCACTTCCTTTTATTTGTTTAATATATATATATACATATACATATATTCACATATATATCAATTCAACATTCTCAGTCTATATAATGTTACTTATATGTGTATGTTTTCAGGACTGACCCTTTAGTATTGAATAAGCAGTCATTGGGGAAGACTATTTTTCCGGCTCACAGCATTCCGGTGGTTCTTTATTTAGGATTTACACTTCATTATCTTTCACTCTACCATATTTGTATATCGATGTTTTCCGTTACAGGTCATGTTTAGGTAGCCTTGTTGGTGATACTTCATGGTTGTATCTCTGACATTTCTAGGAGACACAAGCTCACACTCACAGAAAACTTCCTATTCCTTTGACTCTTAATCTTTCTGCTTTCTTTTCTTCAATGACCACTAAGCCTTGGGTGAATAAGTTTATTTTAGGTGTTCCAGTAGGGACTGGGCTACACAACTCTCAATTTTGATCAGCTGTGGTTTTCTGTAACTGTCTTTCTTGTCAAGAAAAATTTCCCACAAAGCCAGTACATCCAGTAGTATCAAAACCCAGTGCCATTGTCCTTGGCTTCTCATTAGCCCTCATTGTCTGCCGTGTTCAGAGAGTCTGGTTTTATCCCATGCTTTTTCAGTCTATGTCCAGCTCCAAATAGATCAGCCCCACTGTCTCAGTGGGTGGGTACACCCCTCGCGGTCCTTACTTCCTTGCTCATGTTCTCCCTCCTTCTGCTCCTCATTTAGACCTTGGGAGCTCAGTCCGGTGCTCCATTATGGGTCTCTGTCTCTATCTCCATCCATCGCCAGATGAAGGTTCTATGGTGATATGCAAGATATTCATCAGTATGGCTATAGGATAGGGCCATTTCAGGTTCATGAATTAGATTTTCATGAATGATCTCCATCTGCCTTGGTCATTTCTGTGAAGGAAGTGCTCTTGAAGGACTTGCTACATGGCTGGACCCGCATCTGCACAGGAAGTTGCATTGCTGTGGGCTACAAACACATTGCATCACCTGCACAGTTCAGATGGGGGATTACCTGATATTTCTTTGACTGTTTAAAGTAAGTGTGGGTCTTAATTATCTGCAAGACACTCCAGTTCTATCCCCAGCATTAATCAATAAAGCAATAATCAGGTGCTTTCCTCTTGTAGATGATGAAGCAGAGGGAATGGGAGATAATAATTTTCTGCATACAACTTGATCTCATGCTTAATCATTCCAAGAGAATTAATCAAAAACATTATTAAGGTCATAAGAGCACATTAGAGAGACACAATAGTTATAACTATTGTTAGTTTAATATAAAATAAACAATCATTCACTATACTGGAAAAATATCATTTATATAGCAATAAAATAACAACCAGGGCTGGAGAGATGGCTCACAAATAAAGATGAATGGTGCCAGGCCTGAGGATTTATCTTTGGGACTCACATGGTACAAGGGGAGGAATGACTGACTCTGTTTGTTCTCTTACTTTCACAAGCATGCCTTGGTACAGATACACACACACACACACACACACACACACACACACACACACACACACACACCAAAGAAATGTGACTAAGGAAAAAAAAGAAGCCAAACAATCAAATAAAACTAATATCGACCTGTAAGGGTAGCTTAATCAGTAAACAAACTAGATATTTAGGAAGAAAATACAAAATTTTCAGAGCTTCATAACAGTTGATTTAAAAAACACCAAGACATTATAGTTCTCTGTAGGATGGTGACTCACAAAAGGCTGTATTTTCTAAATCAATTTTTGGTGATGCCATTCTTATCAAAGTTATATTGGAATTATATGACTAAAATAACTCCAAGGTTCAACTACTAGAAGACTAAATGAAAGTAGCCCTGATTCTGAAACGATAGCTTAATGCTTGAGCTCTTGCTTGGAGTACAAGGGCTCTGAGCTTGTTTACATAGGGACAGCTTGAGGTGGGGATACAGTTAGTAAAGGAGACAGTCCCAGGATGCATTTAAATAAATATATACATATATATTAAATAAAAGAAAAGTTTCCTTGGTTAGGGGTGATAACTACAATTATCTATGGGTGTAAGGATGGCTATTTAGAATGTATTTATGAACAATGCTGTTTAGTAATGTGGTGGTTGTAGGTTCTCATCTATAATCGTATACCTTTTAGAGTTTGTGGGATTTGATGATTTTTTCCCTTGTTAAGCATATTGAGCAACAATAATAAAAACTTGTAGCAAGCGTCTCATCACAAGCACAAAATATTTGACAGAAGCAACTTATAGGATGAAGGATTTATGTGGCTCACAGTCTGAGAAATCACAGTCAATCATGATGGAGAAGTTACATGTGGTTAAAGCAGAAAGATGAGGAAGATTAGTTTCTAGAAAGATCTGAGAAGAAAATTGAGTTTGAGATTGTAGGTCAAGAGTCCCTGTTGAACTCGGTAGGAGAGGCCACTTCCATTTCCATAGACCTGTTGACTTCGTGACATTTTTAATGAATGTCTATGCTCTTGGACAACTTCCTTACACAAGGGAAGTTAGATGTGGGTTAACAGGCTGCGAAGCCCAGGACTCACAAAATCCTGCATTCTGTTGTATTTTTTAATCTATTAAAGGCTGTTACAGCATCTCTACTGGCAGTCAATGGTAGACGCTGTGGATTTCCAATGCAACATATACTTCACAGAGTTGAAGCTGTATGTACAGTGATGGACTGAGATGCTGGGAGGATTCAGATCAGTAAATTCATTCAAATGGTCTGAATAAAACTTCACTAATATTTAAAAAGGAGGCACTATCCTTTTAGGAAAATCATTGGCTGCTTTGTTACCATGGTAACAGGTAACCTCACTAGGATGAGTTTATACCTGTGTAGAACAATGCCAACTGTGTAAATGTGCCAATTGCATACCTGCTCCATTCTCCTCATCAGTTCCTCTTTAGATGCTGTTAGAGGAAGCTTCTCCATGGAATAAGCAACATATTTGTTTTCTACTAGCTGCCATCCAAAGCAGGTAATGAGGGGCAGGCAGTAAGGAGAATTTCAGGAGTATTTTCCAGATTTGACCTTCTGACCAAAAGCAGATAAGCAGACAGTTAGTGTACTTACTTACAAAGCCATGATTTCAGGTTTATGGGATATGGAAAAAGAGAGCAGTCTAATTAGATTTCAGATAATATATATTTTAATTAATATGTCACGCTTATTGCAAGAGGTACTAAAGATTTTAACTTCCATCCTGTGCTTTATCTGGAAAGACTGCCTTTTTGTAATCTTGGGTATCCTAGGAGGAGTAGTGGACAACAGGGTTGACTGAGGCTTTCAAGGATGTTGAGATGGCCATGTAAGTTTTGTAGATATGACCAGTGTCATGGAAGAAGTATGGAACTGCTGATAGGTCTTAAGATCTCCCAATGCAGCCCTAATAACATATCAACCTTTGCCTATGGGAGTTGGAGATCCTGAGCCATGGGCCCTAGTGTGTGGCCACAAATGGGGGAGAACTTTAAGGGACTTGCGATGTACTACAAGAAGAGTGTCATTTGGGGAGCGTATTCAATGCCTCCATTTCCAGTAAAATGCTTAATCCTGAGGGGGCCTTCCATGTCCTATATGCCTTACCCAGTCAGTGTGGGGAGGCTTTTGGTTCTGTACATATTTGCCCATGTTGTGATGGAAAGCCTCTTGTATCATTGCATACACTCTCCATGGAACATGATATTCACATCATTTATTCATTGCTCATCCCTGCGATGGCTATTCCTGGTTGATAACTTGACTAAATCTGGAATTAAATAAAACCCAAGTAACTGGATTCACCTGTTAGGAATATTTTTTGAAAGTAGAAAGTCCCATTTTTAGTCTGGATCCTTTGGGGAAGAGTATATACTGTTAGTCTGCGCCACAGCTCCTGCTGTAAACCTATATAACAGTCACGAAAGAAAGAAACTTGTTCTCTTTGCTTGTTTCCTCTCACTCTTGCTGGCAATTCCATTCCTTCACTGGCATTAAAGCCTACTCATTTGGGAATCCAGAATATACTAAAGACCAGGTAAGACATCCAGTCTTGTAAACTGAATAACTGCTAGATTTTTGGACTTTCCATTGGTAGACAGACAGCTATTGTTGGACTAGCTGGACCATAGCCTACAAACTACTCTAATAAAAACATTACTAATACTATTAATACTAATCTATATATTTATTCTATAAGTTATTGTCTTCTAGAGAACCATTACTAATATAGATTTGGTTCCCAGAAGCAGTTCTAGAGCAACAGAAGTATAAAGATGAATTTCTTAAATTTTTTTGGAATAGATTTCACAATCAGTTAATACCTATGGTTATTGGAGCCTTTTCAGTTACTGAAATCTCTCCTAGGAGCTCATAGAGTATTGAAAGCAATTGGTGTGAACTATTTTACAAAATTAAGGAAACAAATGTATTTGATTATTCTGATTCAGCAATTCTGAGAGGCAATTGATTTGGTGACTCTGTATGTAAAACTTTTGACAATTTGTAGAAAAAAGAAAAATAATCATTATGGTTTGTTGCTCCTAGTACCTTTCGATAAATTAAGTAATGGAGAAATATTATATATGGTAAAATTAACCTACTTCTAACATCCCACAATACAGTGATGGATAACAAAGAATTCAGTGATAAAATTGACCTGTTACAGATGTGCTTACACAGTCCAGAAGTTTCTAAAGATGCACCAAAACCAAATTTTCTCTCCAGCAGAAATAGAGCTCAAGTTGTAGAAAATCAAACTGAAGCCCTCTTTATAAGAGTGGCTGGTTTAAAATGAATATACAAGCTCCAGTCTCAGAAGGTGCTGGTAGTTAAAGTATGGGTATTAATTGGTAAAGAATGTAATCCAGTAACTTGGGATGGAGATGTGCAGTTGAGAACTTTAAATCATCAGATTTTCCATGGTTTATCTCACCTGAGAAAGTAGTCTCACCACTCTCAACAGAAGATGTATTTCCCCCCACAGCCTCTGAAATATTGCCTTTTCTGCCTTTGACTGTGGAAAATAATACTTCATTGTCTGATAAACCAGCATTGACTTTCTCTGAAAACAAACTAAGCTAGACAATATTGTTGTTCCTTGGACCCAGCAATAGTTGTTTCTATGCCTATAACCAAACTAAAGTGTAATCAACTTCCTAGAGGAGAAGTAGAAACTGTAGTCCATGAGGAGATGTGCAAAACTAATAAAGAGCTTAGTGTGTCTGGAGAATATATGTGGGGATAGATTTTAAGGGTATGAGATAATGGTAGAATGAAAATTACTGGGTCAGGCTGAGTTTATTGATATAAGCCCATTGTGGTGATTATAGGTTTAAAATGGAAGTTCACACAGTTTAAAAAAAAGTATCAACAGTTTGTTTATATGGTTGAATGAAACACTTGTCAAAAGATGGCCTAATGAAAATAGTTGGAAATGCCTGATATCATTTGCCTTAGTATCAATGAATTTTTTTTTCTGAGACAGGGTTTCTCCATGTAAGAGCTTTAACTGTCCCAGCACTCTCTCTGTAGACCAGGCTGGCTTCAAACTCACAGATATCTGCCTGCCTCTGTCTCCCAGGGTTCTGAGATTAAAGGTGTGTGCCATGACCACCGGACGATGAATGGATTTTAAGGCTCAGGGAAATCGCAATGAATCCCAAAGGCAAGGTATGTTAGTTAGGGTTTCTGTTGCTGTGATGAAACACCAAAAGATTTCATCTGTGGTGCTGGTATCTTCTTAATCACCGCAAACTTCTTAGCTCCAACCAATTAGCATCAAGTATCCCAGCAAAGCAAAGTTTTTCTGTAGTAGAAGTTCTGGTGCCTTGTTAATTGCAGCTGATTCTGGAGTCCCAGCTAACCAGAACTACAGGAACTTAATGAAAAATAATAAATTGCCCCATAGAGTCTTTAGACTTCCTGTGAAATTTCATAAGTCAGGCCTCCATCCTCTGCATTGTTCTCAAGGTCCTTATCTTCAACATTCCCACAGATCTCTTAACACTCAATGGCTTTTCAAGCCCAAAGTTCCAAAGTACAATTCTCCCCCAAACTTTCTCAGATCTGTTATAGGAATACCTCCACTCCTAGTTTTGATCCTACTTCATGTTCTGGCTTTGTGGGAGCCTAGCCAGTATGGATGTTCACCTTCCTAGACCTGGATGGAGTGGGGAGGACCTTGGACTTTCCACAGGGCAGGGAACCCTGACTGCTCTTTGGACTGGAGAGGGAGGGGGAGAGGAGTGGGGGGAGGAGGAGAAGAGTGGGAGGAGGGGGAGGGAGATGGGAGGCTGGGAGGAGGCGGGAATTTCTTTTTTTTTTTCTTTCAAGAAAAAAAAATCACAAAAAGAAAAAAAATCCCCAAGGTTACTGAAAAAAAAGAAAAAGAAAAAAAATGATCAAAAAGCAAGTTGGGGAGCAAAGGTTTATTTGGTTTATGCTTCCACATTTTTGTTCATCACAGAAGAAAGCCAGGAGAAAAACTCTCATAGAGGAGGATCCTGGAGGCAGGAACTGATGCAGAGACCATGGAGGGGTGCTGCTTACTGGCTTGCATATCTTGGCTTGTTCAGCCCATCTTCTTATAGAACCTAGGGCCAGCAGCCCAGGGATGGTACTCCTCACTATGGGCTGGACCTATTCTCATTGGTTATGAATTGAGAAAAATGCCTTACAGTTGGATCTCACTAAGTCATTTCCTGAACTGAGACTCCTTCCTCTCTGATGACTCTAGTTTGTGTCAAGTTGACAAACAAAACCAGCCAGTACCCAAGGTGATCACAGCTATCTTAATGGACATCACAGACGAAGCAATGTCCATAACAGTATGACCTGAAATAGGTAGCACAGGCAAATCGATTTTTTATGGTGGCATGAATCATATGGACTGTTGGTACTGGCTAGTCAGTCATGGTGTTTCCATGCATGAAATAAATAAGAAGCCTCCTGAATTTTTGTTTGATCTGTATAAGTGGAAAAAAATTCTCAAACAGGTAAAAGAAAGGCTCCATTGAATTATGGCAAAAGGGAGTCTTAGCCCAGGAATCAATTTCCAGACTTGATCCAGTTTGCAGACTCAGAATGTCTTGAATGAAGGGGTGTCCAGGCTCCTGTGAGGAAGGACATTGAGAAAATACTTGGGTGTTTTACTGTTAACCTTCCTCTAGTTCATCCTCAGAAGGACCCATGGCCTTTTATAATGAGAACTGTATGCTGGGGAAAAGAAAACAATCAGTTTCTGGAGTCTATTGGATATTAATTCTGAATTGATACTTATTCCACAAAACCCTAAACAGCACTATGGCCCTCCAATTAAAGTGTGGGCTTATGGAGATGAAATAATCAATGGAATTTTGGCTAAAGTTCAGTTCACAGTAGGTTCAGTGGGTCCATGAACTCATCCTGTGGTCATTTCCCCTGTCCAAGAATGTATAATTGGGATAGATACATTTAGCAGTTGCCAGAACTCTCATGTTGGTTCCCTGATATGTCAAGTGAGGGCTCTTAGGGTTGGAAGGATAAATGGAAGCTTTTGGAGTTGCATCATCCAGGGAAAATAGTGAATCAAAATAAGTATCATATCCCAGAGGGAACTTCAGAAATTAATCCCACCAGTGAGGACTTGAAAGATGCAAGGCTGGTGGTTCCCACCACATGTCACCTCAGCTCTCCTGGCCAGTGCAGAAGACAGATGAATTGTGGAGAATGACAGTTGACTATTTAAAGCTCAATCAAGTAGTGACTCCAATTAAATTGCTCTACCAGATATGGTGTTCTTACTTGAGCAGATTAACACATCTCCTGGTACATGGTATGCAGTTATTGATCCAGCTAATGTAGCTCTCCTGGTACCTGTCTACAAAGACTGCCAGAAACAATTTGTTTTCGATTGCCAAGACCAGCTGTAGACCCTTATAAGTTTACCTCAAGTATATATTAACTCTCTAGACATGTGTCATAACTTAGTTCAAAAGGATCTTCATCATCTCTCCCACAAAATATTGCATTGATTCATGATATTGATGACATTAATTGGTTGGACCAAGTGATGAAGAGTAGCAACCTCTTGGACTTCTTGGTATCACACATATGCATCAGAATAAGGCCAATAAATCTAACCAAAATTCAAGGGCCTTCTACCTCAGTGAAATTCTTAGGAGTTCAGTGGTGTGAGATGAGAAGTGTTGTTCCTTCCAAGTAGGATAAGTTATTGTGCCTGATTTCTCCCACCACCAAGAAAGAAACACAATGTTTATTGGGTCTATTTGGATCCCGGAGTCAGTACATTCTTCATTTAGGTGTGCTATTCCAGCCCATATACCAAGTGACTTGGAAAGCATCTACCTTTGAGTTTGGTTTTATTCTACATAGTTTTATGTCAGTTTGACACAAACTAAAGTCATCTGAGAGAAGGAATCTCAACTATAAAAAAATCTTCCATAAAATACAGTTGTAAGAAAGCCTGTAGAGCATTTTCTTAATCAGTAATTGATGGGGTGGGCCCAGCTCCTTGTGGTTTGTGCTATCCTTAGGCTGATGTTCTGGGAGTTCTATAACAAAACAGGTTGAGCAAACCATGGACAGAAAGCCAGAAAACAGCTCTCCTTTGTCGGTTCTGCCTCAATTCCGGTCTCCAATTTCCTGCCCTTCTTGAGTTCCTGTCCTGATTCTCCTTTGATGATAAATGGTGATATGGAAGCATAAGCTGAATAAACCCTTTTCTCTTCAAGTTGCTTTGGTCATGGTGTTTCATCACAGCAACACAAATCAGAACTAAGACAGACATGGAACAAAAGAAGGCTCTCTAACAGGTCCAGGATGCTGGACCGGCTCCTTTACCACTTGGAAAATGTGATCCTAAAGACCCAATAGTACTTGAGGTGTCAGTGGCATATAGAGATTTTGTTTTGAGCCTTTGGCAGGCCCCTATTAGTAAATCACAATAATAAAAACCTAAGATACCATCTATAGCTATGAATCAACACATCATCTATCTACCCACTGTGTTAGTCAGGGTTCTTTACAGGACCAGAACTAATAGAATGGAGACAGCTATAAAAGGAGATAATTGGACTGGCTTACAATGTAGTAGTGGAAGCAGTGGGCTGCGGCCCGGCTCCCAGCTAGCTTTACACCCAAAATAACTACACGGAAACTGTATTCTTTTAAACACTGCTTGGCCCATTAGCTCTATCCTCTTACTGCCTAACTCTCACATCTTGATTAACCCATTTCTAATAATCTGTGTAGCACCATGAGGTGATGGTTTACCGGGAAGGATCTTAATATCACCAATGTATGCTAGACATTTATATAAACTTTTAACTTATCACATATAATATATAATATACATACAGAGAGAGAGGAGAAAGGAGAGAGAGAGAGAGAGAGAGAGAGAGAGAGAGAGAGAGAGAGAGAGAAAGAGAGAGAGAGAGAATGGAGAAGGAGAGATACTGGGTTTTCCAAAATATAAGGAGCTTGTGCATGGCAGGTACAGGTTTTTCTGGCTCTGTCCATTGATGGCAAACCTTCCCCTGCCTAGCACTGCCCTTTAAATGGCTCTTCCATTCTTATCTTCCACAGCTATCTTAAACACCAATTTGAAGAGCAAGATCCAAAATTAGTCCTGTCATTTGGAAGTCTCACCATTCTTAAGCATGCTCTCAAGCTTCTAACAGCTTGTTTACCTTCTTTGGTTTGTCACCACATGGTTTAAATCATTTACAAATTCATTTACTTATCAGATCTTTTCCCGAGAACAAGTCCAGATGCACTTCTGAGACAATTCCAAGCAGGATGATGCTCCAGTATCTTAAGCAATACTTTTACAGGAATAATGCTTTGATGGAAAACACATTTAATTATAGCATTATTTATGTATACATAAAAGCCTTGGCTTACAGAGTCTATAGTGGGTTCCTAACACCAGGTAAAACAATTGGAACATGTTCAGTCAAATACTGGGAGCATTTGTAAGTGTTGTCTTATTCATAATTGGCATAGTCAATGTTACTAAGGTCTTTTTTTGATGGAGGAAGGTCATTGGTTAATTAAATAAAGAAGCTGCTTGCCCTGATAGGTTAAAACATAGGTGGGAGGAGTAAACAGAGCAGAATGCTGGGAGGAAGAGGAAGTGAGGTAAGATGCCTCAGGGAGAGATGCCATGCTCCCGGCTCCTGGGCGGATGCAGGGATAGCTCTGCTCTCTGAGGCACACATGATGAAGCTCCGACCCAGGATGGACGTAGGCTAGAATCTTTCCGGTAAGCGCACCTTGGGGTGCTACACACAGATGATTAGAAATGGGCTAGTCCAGGTGCGAGAGTTAGCCTAGAAGAGGCTAGATAGAAATGGCCAAGCAGTGATTAAAAGAATACAGTGTCCGTGTAATTATTTCGGGGCATAAGCTAGCCAAGCAGCTGGGGCGGCCGGGGACGCAACCCCGCCGCTCTTATTACAACATTTTTTAGTAATATCTGTTTGGAGAACAGTGTATGCCGCTCCCCATTTCCCTGTCTTCTCAAAATGAATTTCCTAGCTTAGTTCTTAAAGATCCAGCAGGAGAGACAGAGTCATCACTCAGATATCATGTTTTTTTCTGATGATTCTACATTATAAAATGAAGTAGTTTGTTTGATCAAAAAACTTAAGTTTCTATTGTCATAAGCCGGGCGATGGTGGCACACGCCTTTAATCCCAGCACTCGGGAGGCAGAGACAGGCGGATCTCTGTGAGTTTGAGACCAGCCTGGTCTACAGAGCTACTTCCAGGACAGGCTCCAAAGCCACAGAGAAACCCTGTCTCGAAAAACCAAAAAAAAAAAAAGTTTCTATTGTCAGAAAATTAACTTGAGAATCAGAATTACTCACATTTCTATGAGCACAAAAAGCTGTTAAATTTACCAGTATACAAGAGGCAGAATGTTTGTTCTAGGGCTATTACATCTGGCAGGATGAAAAATGTACCATTTGCATGGAGCGTGTCAGGGGCTGCACTAGAGGGCTCTCTCAGCACAGAGACAGGAGTGCAATGCTATAAGAGAAGAGATTCTGAAGCAGACACCTGGGCTGTGCAGTGGTAATTACAAGAACCAGAATAGTCAATATGTACTGAGCTCACACATGGACCAGATGTGATGTTAGGTGTGCAAGCATATGTTTAAGTTTAGTTACCATCATGGCTTCATGATACTTGGATTATAACTTTCATTTTGTGGCTGGAGTCATGGACAGAAATGATCATTCTACTATTTACAGTCAGACTTGAGACTCAAAATTTATCCTGATGAAGTGTATCTCACTCTTAACTTCTCTTGTCGGAGCAGGAAATATCCAGCACTTTGGGGGTGAAAAATACATAATCTACATCTTTTACATAAATGATTACTTTTAATCCTCAAAGTCTATAAGGGAAACATTCTGGTTAATGTATGCACAAACTTATAGAACAGAGAAATTAAATCTGTACACAGTCCCATGATTATTAAGGACAGAGACAAGGTAAAGCACAGCCATGCAATGGCCAAATCTGTACTTAATCCTTCACTGGAGAAATAGATTTGAATAATAAACAGATTAGAAGCATAAAAATGTGATAAACTCAGGGAAAGCTGGAAAAAATCTCACCCACAGGCACTGTGTACGACATCAATGTGCTCATATGTGTTCTCTAGGAAATGAGGGTAGGGAATTGAAAAGTTTGATGTTTCAGGGCAATGTGTTCAAATTTATGTCTCAGATCCTCTTGGACTTTGTATAAAAGGAGGATCTGTAAGCAGAAATCTTGATACGAGAAGGCTAGCTAGAAGGCTGCCTTGTGACTCTGAGGACTGGTGAAGTAAGCCTAACTAAGGCTGTCAATAATAGGAGAAAAATAAAGGATGGAAGGTAGCAGGGGCTGTCCAATTGAACATACTAGAAGGGCCCTTTAAGAAGAAACACATTAACAAAAATCTCTAGGTATATACCAGCAGAGGAAGGCAAAGGAGGTCAAATTCATAGCTGAATTGTTATGGCGCACCTCCCTCCTCCCATCTTTCTATAGCAAACAGAAGCTCAGAGGTTTGCAAAATGTTCATTCTTCGAGGTTTCCTGGAGGTATTTAGAGGTTTTTTTTGTTAGTTTGTCAGTTCCTGTTCTTAATATACAATCAGTCCCCTTCTAGACATTCAGCTCACGGTATGAAGTGTAGGAGATCATAGCTCCACTTCTTAAACCTGGGTCAGACATAGGACACAACTTCTGCAATGAGCAGAGAACCTTAGCTTTCCCAAACAAAACCTTTTTTTTTCTTCAACATATCTCATTCTCAATATAATGTAATATCCCAAGTCATGGCTACCATATTATGAATAAAGAAGAAGGGGTCATAGGAATTGTAGAAATTAAGGTCTGACACTATTGAGTCACGACAGAGACTTCATTTAAGGAAAAAAACTCAACCATGGATTTAAGTTCTGGTGGCCTAGATGTTCAATTCCCACCTGCTAAAGGCATGTTTGAATGCTGGGCATGCACCTACCTTCAGCCTCGACCTTTCAATTCTCCTCTTGCTTCAAGAGTTATCTTTGGACTGGGGTCCCAGCTTTCCTTTCTCTGCTTCCTGCATGCCTTCGCAGGAGAACTGATGTTCTTTCTGAAGAATAAAAGAAATTTTCTCCTATTTGGGAACCTGAGCGTTTTCCTGAGAGCTTTGGCTTGGGATGTCAGGTATACAGCTGGCATGGAGTTACTTCCAATTCACTCACAGACTTCTCCCCAAAGCAACACCCATCCAATTGCCTGGGTCCAGAGTAAGATAAATAATGGATGCCACATTATTTTTTGAAGCCCCACTATGCATCTCCCTGTTCATTTTGAAACCAATACCAGCAGACAGAGGGGCTCTCAGTAGCTAACATCCTTCTGCTATGTGTATGATCATGCGTGTGCTCTTGTCTGTAAGATAAGGATGGCATTATCTCTTCAGTGTTGTTGTAGGAGTTGAGGAACGGATCACTTCCATAGCCTGCTTGCACATGGCCCAGGATTTGTGGAGTATATGCAAGAAGGAGTCTTTCCGCATCACTTCCCACAGGACCTCTGGGAACAGGCAAGCAAGGCATGAGTGACCTCCGGGAGCAGGCAGGAAGACCTGAGCAATCACCAAGAGTGCCACTTGACTGGAAACATGGCCCCAACTCCACCTCAAAGAACAACTGTCTGAGCCTTGGATCCACTGGCACCTGGAGGGGTGATCATCGGAGATACAGCCACAAGTAAACCAATTGGAGGAACAGATGGATAGACAACAAGGTGAGAACACAAAAACACAAAGAGCAATACAGCACCACTAAAAACTAGTGGCTCTACAACAGCAGAACTTAAACATGCAAACATAGACAAAGCAGAAGATAACGACCTTAAAAATAACTTTAGGAAAATAATTGAGGCCCTTAAAGAGGAAATGAAAAACCCCCTTAAATAAGTGGAGTAAAAGACAAAGAATAATTTGGAAGAAATAAACAAAACTCTTAAAGGAAACCAAGAAAAACAATCAAACAGGTGAAAGAAATGATTAAAGACTTGAAAACTGAAACAGAGACAATAAAGAAAACACAAGCTGAGGAAATTCTGGGAATGGGAAATATGGATAAATGATCAGGAGCCACAAATGCAAGCATAAACAGCAGAATACAAAATAGAGGAGATACAAATACAAAATAAAAAATAGAGGAGAGAATCTCAGGCATTAAAGATATGGTACAGAACATAGTTTCATCCATCAAAGAAAATGGTAAATCTAACAAAAATTTAAAATAAAATATCCAGGAAATATGGGACACCATAAAAAGACCAAACCTAACAATAATAGAGACAGAAAAAGAAGTCCAACTCAAAGACACAGAAAATATATTCAACAAAATCATAGAAGAAATATTTCCCAATCTAAAGAAGGACATGCCTATGAAAACACAAGAAGCTTATAGAACACCAAATAGACTGGACCAAAAAAAAAGTCCCCTTGTCACATAATAATTAAAACACTAAACATACAGAATAGATTATTAAGAACTGCAAAGAAAAAAAGGCCAAGTAACATATAAAGGCAGACCTGTCAGAATTACACCTGATTTCTCAATGGAGACAATGAAAGCCAGAAGGTCATGGTCAAGTGTTATGGAGACATTAAAAGACCATTGATACCAGCCCACACTACTGAACCCAGAAAAACTTTCAATCACCATAGACGGAGAAAACAAGATATCCCATGACAGAATTATATTAAAACAATACCTAGCCACAAAACTAGCTCTAAATAAAGTACTAGAAAGAAAACTCCAAACCAAAGAAGTCAGCTACACCCACAAAAACACAGACAATAGATGATCTCACAGTAGCAAATACCAAAAACAGGAAAACACACAGAATAACATCACAAACAAAACCAAAAATAACAGGAACAAGAAATCATTGGTCATTAATATCCCCTAATATCAACAGACTTAACTCACCTATAAAAAGGCACAGGCTAACAGACTGAATATAATAACAGAATCTATCCTTCTGCTGCATATAAGAAACATGACTCAACCTTAAAGACAGATATCACCTCAGAGTAAAAGGTTGAGAAAAAATTTTCCAATCAAATGGACCTAAGAAACAAGCTGGTATAGCTATCAAAATATCTAACAAAATAGATTTCAAACTAAAATTAATCAAAAGAGATAAAGAGGAACATTTAATATTTGTCACAACAAAATTTCATCAAAAGGATATCTCAATTCTGAACTTCTATGCCCCAAATACAAGGGCACCCTCATATGTAACAGAAACACTACTAAAGCTTAAATCACACATTGAACCATACACGCTAATAGTGAGAGACTTCAATGCCCAACTCTCACCACTGTAAAGGTCTGCCAGAAAGAAACTTAACAGAGAAATAAGGGAATTAAGAGATGTTATGACTCATTAGTCTTAAAGACATCTATAGAAAATTCCACTCAAACATAAAAGAATATGCCTTCTTCTCAGCACCTCATAGAACCTTATCAAAAATTGACCACATACTCAATAACAAAACAAACCTCAACATATATAAAAAACATTGAAATACCCTCATGTATTTTATAAGTTAACCATGGCTTAAAGTTAGAGTTCAACTGCAACACTAATCCCAAAAAGCCCACAAGCACATGATAATTGAACAGTGCTCACCTGAATCACCAATGGATCAAGGAAGAAATAAATTAAAAACATCCTAAAATTCAGCAAAAGTGACCACACAACATACCCAAAATTATGGAACACAATGAAAGTAGTGTTAAGAAGAAAGGTCATAGCATTAAATGCCTACATAAAGAAGCTGAAAAAATCCCACACTAGCAAGTTAACAGATTACCAGAAAGCTCAAGAACAAAGAGAAGCAAACTCACATAGGAGGAGAAGATGACAGGAAATAATAAAATTAAGAGCAAAACTCAACAAAATAGAAACAAAGAAAACAATACAAAGAATCAATGAGACAAAGAGTTGGTTCTTACAGAAAATCAGCAAAACAGGCAAACCTTTATCCAAACTAATCAAAAAGTAGAGAGAGAATATCCAAATTAACAAAACCAGAAATGAAAAGGGGGGTATAACAACAGACACAGAGGAAATCCAAAGAATCATCAGGTCATTCTTCAAAAACCAGTATTCCACAAAATTGGAAAACTTAAAGGAAATGGGCAATTTTCTGGATAAATATCACTTACAAAAATAAGTCAAGACCAGTCCAATGACATCTGTGTAAAGAATCAAGGAGAAAGAACTGAGACCTTTACATATTGAGATAAAGTAAAGGAAAAAATCAGGATATGAGAAAAACATTCATTTAATTTTTATATAAAATATATGATTTTATATTTTAAGTTATATAAAATAATTGGTTCTGATTAAAAACAAGAAAAACTGTACCCTATTGCTAAAGAAACAAGTTAATTCAATTTGTAAAGGAAAGTGAGTATCCCTCTTTCATTATTGTCTTTTTTCTTTGTTCAGCCCAATGGGCTCATTTCTCCTCTCTAGTCTTAGTCACACACTTTCCCTTTTAGGTACAGATTAAGCTACTTGCTGTAGTACGGCCCTGAGACTGGCTCCCTTCCCAAGCCCAGTATATAAGCTCAAATCATATGTTCGGCCTTGGAATATCAGCAAATGCATCTTGACTGTTGGAAGCAAATTTATTTTTTCTGCTTCAAAGCGTCCCAGATACTTTGCAGCCTATAAATAATGGCTATGAAAGCCATAAAAGGTTAGACTATCAGCATCAATTAAAATATCACAGTATAGGCTGTCAACAAATCACTGGGTCTGCATGAATGCTTGGAAAACCTGGACTGGTTTTCTGCTTCAACAATGATTCCAATTCAATAGAGCCTTTACAAAATGAAGGTAGATGACTCTTTTTCCTTTCCTCTACCACAGGTAGTGTCTTGTCATCTTTCAAAGTAACAAAATACATGTTTACAAAGTATTTACTGTGTCGCACTTTAAAATGCTTCTAACTTCAGGACCATCCTACTCAAATGGAACCATTCTGTGAAAAACAAAAATTAAGCTCGCGGCAATATTTTCCTCCTTACACACACACACACACACACACACACACACACACACACACACACACACACACTACACATAAAAACATACATGAAGAAAGATGGAAGTTGGGCAGACATTTGGAACTTAGCTGAAAACTCAGACATTCTGCAATTCAGTACTTAAAGCAAGTAAGATGCTAGAATAATTAACAAAACCAATAGAGAGTCCAGAAAACATGGTGGATAGTTCTGATAATCTATATGTCACCTGGTTCATTTTTCATTTAGGATTACTAAAACCATTTGTCACTCATTCCTTTATTTAAACAAAGCACGAGTTTATCTCTGATTTTGTAATCCATCTGGGTAAGAACATTCTGATTTATTTCATGTTGGCCTTGGGTGTGAACATTCCATGAGAGGGGAGGAGGAGGTAGCAGTAGAGAATAAGGTTTGAAATGTCTTTTGTGTGTTAGATTCTGCTACATTCTTACCTGTGTTTCTCGGTTAATGGTCTGGACAGTTCTATTAATTAAGCCTGATCTCATTTTAATACCAAATACGAGTTAGGTGAGAATCAAATTTTCTGATCATGTCAGTGACCCTAAAATTTTAATGTGAATCAAATTGGAAATCATTTATGAATTATTATTTTATCAAAAGCATAAACTTAGAGATAAGCATGTGATGACATTATTTCAAATTTAGATAGCTTTCATTTGATCCCGTTAGTGTTTCTGTTATGCATGAGGCATCATCAATACACGGCAGTTCTCATCCACTGCCATAATTTCTGAACTCGGTGTAGGAAAAAAGGAAGTGATTTCATCAGTTTCAACTTTTCTGTTTAGAAAGAAAAAATTCCTAGTCATCCAATAAGTATCTGTTATTCTTTAGCACAAAGAAATGACTTATGACAGCTCCTAAGAAAGGGGCTGGGGAAATACTGAGTTTGTTTCAAGACTTTGTAGCAAATACAATAATTGAGAAAAGTCTGAACCAAATACTGTGTCTGCCTCAATAGGAGTACGAATATTCTGGGTCATGAAATCCAAATATTATGCTTCCCTAATTCTGGCTTCCACCAACACACACATTCTTCCTATTGTGAGGTTTCAGGGTCTCTCATTCTTTCTTTCTTTCTTTCCCTCTCATCTTCCAGCATGAATCAAGCTCCCTTCCCATTTACCCCCTCTTTATCCCTGATGTGAACAGAGCTTCCTTTCTATGTAGTATGAGCTGGTTGATTTCTGAATCCAGATTTGATGATACATATACATAAAAATACACACTCATACATACATATACATATATATTTTAATTTATAGATGGATTTTTAAAAGAAAGACTTGTCATTTCAAAGTGCGACCATATTGATCTAATTCACTTGGGATTATTGCAGTAGAGTTCATGACAGAAACTCTCCACATCAGGAATTAAGGATTTTTGGGACTTCATTCCTGACTCAGTAAAATTTTGAAGATGTTTGCTTTCTCTATACATCATATTTACCTGTAAATATAGGGTAAAGTTACCTCAGACTTCCTATCCACTGTTACATGCATTATTTGAGTATAATATTGTACTTTCTAGTTAGTTCTTTTAGAATTTTCATTGCATTTTATTTGTTAACCTTGCAAACTCGCTTGCTTGTGTGTGTGTGTGTGTGTGTGTGTGTGTGGTATGTGTGTGTGCATGTGTGTGTGTGTGTGCATGTGTGTGTGTGCGTGTGTGTGTGACATGCCACATTATAAATGTAGAGGTCAGAAGCCAACCTGCAGGAGGCCCTTCTCTATCTCTAACATATGAATCTTAGAGAACAAACTCAGGGGGTCAGGTTTAGTGAATGGTGGCCCTACTTACAGAGCTATCTCATGGGCTCTCAAATCTATTTGATATAAATCATTTTGCAACTTTGGTGCATCCATTTATAAAGTCAGTCAGATGTTGCAAGTAACAACACCTCCCACAAAATACATACACACATTTACCACAATTGAAGTTCATAGTTAAACATCTAAATTTCTAGCAGCCTTACTCATAGAATAAGCTCACCGAGGTTTAGTTTTCTTTTTATGATACCAGGGATGGAAGCCAGAGTCTTGTACATGCTTGGCAGTGTTATACTGTTGAAATACAGTCTCAAGCTATTTTTTGCTTTAAGACATTCTATGGCCCAGGCTGACCGCAAAGTCATGATCTTACTGCCTTAGAATCCTGAAGCATAAAAGTGGGCATTATCATGCCTGTATGTCATTTCTTAATAATTGGCATGAACCCTGAACCCACCATCTGCCTCACTTCGGTGGACCAGAAAAACAGAGAAAAGTCTGTTACTTGTTTCAGTGGGGACCTTCAGGGAACTGATGATGTTGGTGTGTATTAAGCTGAGGGACAGTTTTATGAGTATGTAATGAAAAATCTTCTCTATCTTCTTCCGACCTTCTTTTTGATGGAGAGGTCTAGTATAGTACTCTGGGCTTGCAGACAGAGTCTGGATTTTCTGAAAAGCCGAGCTTGACTTCAAGTACCAGAGTGAGTCTCAGAAAGCATCCCGGAGAAAGAGGTAAAGAATCCAGGTACCAACTAGGCTGCATATGTCTATGGGAAAGGAAGTTCCAGGAGCAGGCCAGCACACTGATGCTGAGACAGCAGAGACTGACCATTCTCATCCCTACATAGCCATGCCTGGGCTGCTGTTTCATTTTGGTGTGAGACTAGAAAGACAGATGTTCCCTGTCTTCCTATCTGATGATGAGCAGGGCCCCCGGGTATTTGGAGGGTCTAACAGTTACTCATGTTACAATGCCCCCACGAGGGAACAGCAGCCTGCATTGTACAAGAATGGAGTCAGGCATTGTTAAAGGCCTGTAGATAACTTGACCCTGAATTTTTTTTTTCTGGAGGGATCAAGGAAATATCTGATAGCAGAAGGAAGAGCGGTGGGCTCTGAAGACTTGAAAAATGAGCTTCATGCCTGACACCTAGAGAGTCATATAGTCCTATCCACACACTACAGCCACCATTGCTGTGAGACTGATGATTAGTTTCTCTAGTTGAAGATTCTCACTCTGGTCATACTAAGCTATAATGCAATCATTGGCTAGACTGAGTTCCTGTGGAATTCCTAGGCAAAATTCAGTCCTTTGTTTCCAGTTTCCTCCATGCAAGGTCACATAGACTCCTACTCTGTGATCAAAGTATCCTCTTCTTGGAAGAAGTGAATTGTTTAGATTATTAGACTCCCCTCTCCATGCTAGTGGTTCACATTCACCCACCATACAAAATAGATTTATTATATTCAAAGTTGCAAAATGTTTAATAATTTCCTAGCATCAATTCAAGCTGACAATCTTTTCTATCTTAGATTAAAAAAAAAAAAAAAACCTTTTATCCCAGCCTCTCTGAAATGAGTCGGCCCATCATTTTCTCCAAAATACAATTGTTGAACAGATGTAGTTGTAGATAATCAACTCAAAATGGAAGAAGAAGAAAACAGTAGCTAACCCTCCAATTTTCAAAAGTTGGAAAATTTTATTCATTTTTGAGTCTTTTTTTATTTTTCCATTCAAAAATTTACACTTCCTTCCCTCCTCCCACTCCCCCACTCATCCTCCTCCCTCCCCTTCCCTGCTTGAGAGAGGTCAGGGAACCCTGCCCTGTGGGAAGTTCAAGGCCCTCCCCTCCTACATCCAGGCCTAGGAAGCTGTGCTTCCATATAGACTATGGTCCCCAAAAGCAAGAGTATGCCGTAAAAACAAGTCCCAGTGCCTTTATCAATGACTTCTCAGTCATTCCCCATTGTCAGCCATAATCAGAGAGTCTGATTTGATCACATGCTCGTTCAGTCCCAGTCCAGCTGGATTATGTGGGCATCTTCTCTGGACTGATAGATCTGGCTTCAGCACATCTTTTCTGTGCTTCTAAAGGATTTTCTGTGTATGAACCAGATGTGTTTGTTAGGTGCTCTTGCTTGTGCGATTTGGGAACGCTAAAATTTTTTTTATTCCATCCTCTTTCACTCCCTCCATTTACATCCCAATTGATGGTGTTTTTGTGTCCATATCACTTTAAATACATTTCTTCAGTGCACCAGTTAGAGGTCTGCTCCATTAGACCAAACCCCTCCCTCCCAGATTGTTCCAAGCCTGACTACTTTCTTGTTATAACTTCTGCTTACATAGCTAGAAAAATATCCATGAATTACACCCCTGTATTCTTCAATAGCCCACAGGGTCATCTTTTGATCCTTTTCAGGCACTGTATCCTTGTTCAATGGAACATTCCACATTCTTTTGGGGATGGATGGAGGGAGGCAGTCTCAGACAGGCTGTGATACTGTGTGACAAATCATACTGACTGTTAAAACTTTTTAGGCTTTGAACCCAAAATTATTTTTTCTTTGAAAAGTATTCTGGGACTCTCATTCTCTACTGGGATAAGTTGGAAACAACTTTTCTATTTATATTTTAACAATGACATGGAATGTAATCCTAAGTACCTGGAAGTTGAAATCAATTTCTCTACCTAACAAAAAATATCTTCCAGGCCAAGGGAAAAAAATAAATTCATCTTTTGTAGAGTATATCTAAAGTCAGGGTTTGGGGAATGAGCCCCAGAGGACTGTCACTTGCCCAAGCCCACCAAAGGTGCTGGCATTTGAGGAAATGGTGAGTTGTCAAAAGTACTTACATCCAGGATTGAAAAGTTCCACTTACAGGAAATTTCATAAACACGGGCAAACACATAAATTGTGAATTTGCTCAGACTGAAAATAAAAATGAGCAGCAGTCTCTGAGGGAGGTTTTCATCACTTGAAAATAACTTGCTTTGGCATTTGGAGGAGGCAAGAAAAAAGTGGGATCTATCGGGTTTGCTTTTATTCCCTGTTCTGTATTTTTCTGTGTATTTATAGATTGTTAGATAATTCATTAGGTAATTTGAGTATAGTTATAGCTAATGGATATTTTATTCTTATGTCTTTAAATTGGTTTTATGCGCTTTAAGTTGATCTTTGAAGGCATTGAAAATTATGTTCTCCTTAATGTCCATTGCTCCTCCCACTCCGGCTGTCTCCTTCTCTGTCATCTTCGGACTTCTGTCTTGTAGTTGCGGTCTGAGTTCTTTCTCTCTTCTCTTCACTTTCCTCTTCTTTTCTATTCCGTCCTGTCCTTCCTGCCATCACTCTCATTCTTCCACAACCCACACCTCAGCCCATTGTCTTCTTTTCACTGAAAACTAATGCTCTTAGTACTAAAGATTTTCAGACCACAGTTCCATGAACGAGGCTGGCAAGAAACTCGAGAAAGAACGATAAACTCTTCAAGGGTAAGAAAGAATTGGAGAAAGGGAAGTTGAGAGCTCAGGTCTTATCAAAAACTCTTGGAATTCCTTTACAGGCAGATTCACTACTTTGCCAAATGGTAACTGATTGTATCTGAAGGGACAGATGAGAAAGTGCTGTAAAGTCATTTCTACTTCACATCTGGAAACAACTGTGCACAGCATCAGGGAAGGAAAAACACTGTGACGTGTGACTTCAAGGCTACCGCCTTGCCAATCAATAGTTGGCATTTTAGAAACCAAGGGGAATATAAGCCTGCTACTTATTTGTTTTTCCTTCTGTGTTTTGAAATCACCAGGGATTTTTGTCAGATTTTCATTCCTATAAAAATACCTGATACAATTTTGAAGTGGAAAAGTCTCTTTTATTTCATAGTTTTGGGCGCTTCCCCTCACAACTAGTTTCCCCACAACTTTTGGTCCTGCGAATTAGTGAGAATTTCATACTAGAGGCATAAGATGCCATCTGTTTTGTGTTTTTATTTTCGATATTATAACAAAATCACAACTTTTGCCCTTTGTCTTTTCTCCCTCCAAATGTACCACTATATACCCCTCTACATGCTCTTTAAAATTCATGGCTCTCTTTGTCATTGTTTGTACATATGTTTTTGCACACACAATATACATGTATATGTCTTTGTGTATTCCTAAATATAACCTGATCTGTTTGTAATATGTTACTTGCATGTATGTTTTCAGGACTGGCCATTTGGTATTGGATAACCAATTGGTGTACTCTTCCCTGGGGAAGACTATTTCTCCCCACCCTCAACATTTCCTCATTGTTTGTAATTCTTTATATAGAGTTGAGGCATCATGAGCTTTTCCTGGTCGACCTTATCATATCTGTTGGTGGCAACATTATTCAGCTGATGTTGATGTAGTCATGTTTAAATTGTTCATCTTATGACTGGCAGGAAACAATGAGAGAGGGGGGGAGAGAATGCCCCAATTATCTGAAACCACCTACAATATCACTCCATTTAGGACTTCTACCACCTCCTAGGAGAACTACCTGGTGAAACAAACTGAGCCCTTGGAAGACATTCTGCATCCAAACTATAGCACCTGTTGTAGGTTCCAACAGTCCTTCTCTATGCCTGCTGGTTCCATGGTAAACAGAATCACTTTGTTCATTTACCAGGTCCAAATCATCCTCAGTATGGAACATTTCACTCAATCCCATAGCTTTTGCTGTAGATAATTGATGCCATTCTCTGAACAGATGAATAACTCCTTCTGTAAGTAAGATCCAAAGGGTCAGAATCACTAACAAACTTTCTGTCCACTGCATTGGAGACCAAATAGTCCCATCTACAAATACACAGGCGTAGGTGGTGAAGCTTATGACTGATTAGGTTTCATCAGTCTTGCCAGGAGGGATGTAGCAGGAGGCCAGTTTCAGCCCTGCTTCAAGCAGCCTAAGGATTTCCCTTAATCTACTCAGGTGAAGCTGGATGCCTGGACTCATCACAGAAATGAATTTCAGGATGATCCAGTATGAAGGACAGTTGGGACTTATTAAAAATAGATGGAAAGGCACTTAGAGAAAGAATGAAGCAGCCCTCAGCACATGGTATAGGCTTCTCAAGGTGAAGCATTCTTTAGTGTTCTATTGGCGAATGTCTGGAAGGTTTTAGAAAACTTAAGATTTCATTATGTGTTGTACTGTTTCCGTTTCCATCTCTGACTTTATTAACATTGATCTTCTCTCTCTCGTTAATTGGATGCATTATTTACTTTCCTAGTGTTGTGATAAAATGCTATTACAAAAGTAACTTATGAAAGAAAGCTTATTTTGGTTTGTGTCCTTTAGGATATATTTAATCTTCTCTTCAGACAAAAGCATTATTACTTCTATTATTCTCTGTAGAGCTGGCTTTTTGGATATAAACCTTAAATCTGTTTTTGTCATAGAAAGTTTTTCTTTCTCTTTGGATTACAATTAATAATTTTTCTGGACATGGTTTGGGTCTGGTATCTGTGGTTTTTACTGCTTTCGGAGTACCATTCTGAGACCTTCTGATTTGAAAGGTTTCCATTGAAAATCCAGATGTATTGAATCTCTAGTGCCCCTTTGAATATCAGTATGGTGATTTCTTAGAAAATTAGGATACAATCTTCCTCAAAATCCAGCAATACCCTTTTGGGTATATGTCTAAAGGATGCTCAATTGTACCACAAGGACATGTGCTCAACTATGTTCATAGCAGCTTTGTTTGTCATAGCCAGAACCTGGAAACAACCTAAATGCCCCTCAACCAAAGAATGGATGAGGAAGATGTGGTACATTTACATAATGGAGTACTACACAACAGAAAAAAATAATGACATCTTGAAATTTGCAGGCAAATGGATGGAGCTAGAAAACATTATATTGAGTGAGGTAACCCAGACCCAGAAAGACAATTATTATATGTACTCACTCATGAGTGGTTTTAAACATAAAACAAAGAAAGCCGGCCCACAAATCACAATTCCAGAGAACCTAGACAACAATGAGGATGCTAAGAGAGATATACATGGATCTAATCTACATGGGAAGTAGAAAAAGACATGGTCTCCTGAGTAAATTGGGAGCATGGGGACCATGAGAGATGGTTGAAGGGGAGGGGAGAGGCAGGGAGGGGATCAGAGTAAAATGCATAGCTCAATAAAATAAATTTCAAAAAAAGAAAATTCAGGTCTACTTCTGATAGTACTGTCATTTTATTTGATTTTGTCTTTCTGTTTTGCTTCTTTCATGATTCTTTTCTCTTTTGTGCATTTAATGTTTTGACTGTTATAGGATGTGGGGAGTTTTTATTGATCCTGTCTATTCTATATTATGCTGCCTCTTACACCTTGATAGGCATCTCTTTCTTTAGAACTAGGAACTTTTATTATATGATTTTTGTTGAAAATATTTTCTGTGCTTTCAAGCTGGGTTTCGCCTTCTTTTTATTTCCCTATTATTCATTTGTTCAGCCTCTCTATGGTGTTTTAAATTTCCTGCATTTTCCATTTCTGGATCTCTTTTAAAATTTGTATGAGATTGCACTCCACAGGCTAATATATTTGAATGCTTATGAGGAGGTTATGGGAAGTCCAGGTTTGGTGGTAGATGTATGTCACTGGGGATAGTGTTTGAAAATCTTTAGCCTTGCCCAACTCCCTGTTCATTTTCTTCTTTCTGCATGTATTTGTGTATAGTTTCAGTCTTTATTTAGTTTGGGAGACTTTTCTTCTTCCAAAGATCTGGTCTATACTATTATCATAAGATTTTTTTTCTTTTATTGACTTCCGTAATAAAAAGGTCTGATCTTTCCGTGGTTTCATATCGTTCCTTCATATTCCTTTCCTGTGTTTGCATACATTTTAATTTCTATATTCTTTGCTTATTCTGTCTAGATCATTCTTTATCTTTGAGTCCTAATATTTTACCTTCTAATTAATTTATCCTATGAGTTTCTTTTTCATTATTGGAATTTTTCAATTGTATCTTCCTTTTAGGTTGAGTCTTCATCAATGTGTCTGTATCTTTATTGAAATCTATTTTCGAATCCTGAATTGTCTCTATCATTTACATCAACTTTATGTTTGTGTCAAGCACTTATTCCTTTTAATTTCATTGAGATCTTTCTTCTACTGTCTTTAAATTCCTCAAACTCTTTGGTGACATTTATGATTGTTCCTTTAAATTTTGTGTCCTGGGATTCATGTAGATATTTCTCATTGGCAAATATTCCTGTAGGACTGGTTGATTTGGGATGAAAGATGCTGCCTTGGTCTTTCCCATTGTTTGTGCTTTTGTGATAAGGTTTGATCATGTGTATTTCTTTTGTTATGTCTGAGTCTATAGAAAGAACAGGGAGGGGCAAAGCATATAATGTGTGTGACTTGGGCACAAAGGCTGGATATGGCTTAGGTGGAAGAAAGTCAGGTGGGCACAAAACACTGGGCTGGCATACAAGATTCTCATTTTGCCTCAAGCCTGGAGATTCAGTCTGATTTTGGAGTTGATATGGGCACATGGGGAGGATCTGGTGGATTCACCTGACTAGACCCTGACGAATGGTGTGCAGGACCTGGCTGGGAGTTTGGAATATGGGATGGGAGGAGCCTACAGGTTGGTGGTGTGTGAGACAGTTTTTTGAGACAGAATATTGACCTGGACCAGAAACTTGTTGTTCAGTGACTGAGTACTGAGCAAAAGCACCAGGGGATCAGAAGACAAGGAGATAGAAACCTTTGGGATCACGGGGTCTTATACCAGCTATGTCTTCTGTCGAACAAGTTTATTACAATGTACATTGTCTTCTACACAGTTTTTAGGAGAGAAATGGGACAAAATCAACAGACAGCTAAACAAGCACAAGACAAACACAGAATATCTCAAGGGCATCAAAAACCAAGCACACATTAACCTTGAGACTGAAAATTCCAGTCTCTTCAGCAGGAAAAGATAAGTTCCCAGGACTTTAAACTTTAATTCTTGTGAGTCCCTTGCCCCAGTCCCCTTGGACCTTGCCAAGTCTGCCTATGAATAAGGACAAAGAACTAGGTTCCTTTTGTTGCTTCATCAATGCCTGTGAGAAACACTTGGATTGGTCTAACTCTCAACAGGATATGACTATGTAGCTCGGGGGGGGGGGTGGACTAGAACTTGCTCTGTAGCTCAGGTAAGCTTCACACTCATTGTGATCTGCCTGTTTTTTCCTCCTGAGTGCTTAGATTAAAGATATGTATAGTCACATATTGTAGTACTATTTTCTTTAGGGCAAAAAAATGGGGTGATACACAAGTCTCTGTATGATATGATTGCTTAGTGTACTCTGAATAGATCCCTAGAAGTAGTTTAGCAGGTTGTTCTAAGGTTTTTGTGTGTGTGTGATGTCTTTGTGTTGTTTTCTACCATGCTTATTTCCACCAGCAGTGACTGATGATTTCCCCTTTTCTGTGTCCTCACAAGTGTTTTTCCCCCTTCTTGCTTCTTAATGACTGCAACCCTCCTTGGGTTGAAATGTAACCAAATTACAACTTCGCGGCATTCTGTGATGGCTAGTCATGCTGAACATTTTATTTCATATGTTGATTTGCCACTTGCCTTTTGGGAAATATCTGCTTACTAGCCCATTGATTGGATTGTTCAATTTGTTATTTAACGGGGGGGGGGTTGTGTATTATAGATATCAGTCTTTTGCTGGTTTGTGGTGGTTTGGATAGAAGGTGCAGCCTTTTTGGAGGAAGAATGTTACTGGGAGCGGGCCTTGAAGGATGATAGTCTCTTCTCACTGCCTGCTCTCTATGTTCCATGTTGGGTCAAAATGTGCTCAATATGCTTCCTGTTCTCACTGTCTGGATGATTTCCAGTAGAAAGCATTTTCTAGCAAACGACATGATTTCAGCTCTTTAATAATAATTCATCCTGCAAGAAGCCATTCAATGAAACACACAACGTCTCACAAAGTGGCTTAACCTAGTTGAAATGCATTCCTCAAGAACTCCTTAAAGAGTTTGACTGCTTGCATACAAAGTAAAACAGTCATTTGATGGATATAAGTAGCGTATAGCACTGATTACTTTCAAATTAATTCCCAAGACTATGCATCCCTGGCCAAGGTCACAGTTTCTTCACTGATATTTCACCGTATTAGGGGCATAACTCAAGGATGCACCATGTAAAAAGAGGAAAGCCTCATACTGTCATTTTGGTACCCACAGATCCATCTTCAGTCCATCTGGTGTGTGTGTGTGTGTGTGTGTGTGTGTGTGTGTGTGTGTGTGTGACAGCATCAATTAAAACTCTATTCTTGTTCTGGGTTTTCAGTTCACTACATCCTCACTGCCTGGTATAGCACACTTGAATTTCCACATTTCCAAATCTATATTGCAGAACTCTGTGACATAAGCACTCTTCAGGAAGCTCCACCTGCTATGCTTATTTTCAGTAAAATTACCTAGTCCCTTAAAGAGACTTTTCCTCTCGTCTTCATGACTGTCACCTTTAGTAAGCCTCTGTGATCCCTGTTGACATTTAGTCTAGGTACCTTTCTCATTCTTTAATCAATGTGCAAAATGTAATGCATGGTCTAAGAAACAATTTTAGTAATTAAGATTGAAATAAAAGAGCTCGGGCTCTCCAATGGCCCCATCACCAGGTGAAATCAGGATCATTTAGTGAAATTTATTGTTTAGTTACATGATTACAACTAAGCTGTAAATTTATTATTATTGAAATGAATTTAACTTATTATTTAGCGAAAAAAGGATTATTACATTCAATGAAACTGAAATAATTTGTAAATTTACCATCATTCAGTAAATTCTGTATTATGAAAAGAAACCAACTTGTCAATGCATATTTCTTATGCTCCTGATGCTGTAACTCTGCATGGCTTGCAATGTGCTCTTTATTTGGACTTCAGGTATATGTGCTTGGTAAGTAGCTGTCAGTCTCATCTGTCCATTGAAGGATTTTTCACTGGAAACCCCTATAAGCTTCTTTTTCTACCAATGATTATCCTTAAATAGGTTATCATTATATCTCTATTATAATTAGTATAATGTTTCTGTACCCCAGCCCTGGACCTCTGCACAAGAATCATCATCACAATGTATGAAAGAAGTGGAGTGAGTGCCCAAGGTCGACATTTCTGATTCAGTGGCTCTAGAGGGGGCCAGATCTCTGTATACTTAGACTAGTAGCTATTCTAACAGGCATATAGGTTGATAACCACAAGCACAGCTCAATGCTTTCACCATATTTATGCAAATGAATCACCTGGAAACCTGTAAATTTAGAATCTGAGTCCACAGGCATGGGGTGGGGATTATATCTTAACTTCATCACAGCTTTCCAGTGGCTGCTGTTCCAACTGGTCCAATTATTACAGCATGATGTTGGAAATGAGTACTTCTCTGTCTTGGCTGCACTTGAATAGGTTTTTATTCTTTCGATTTTTTTTATGCTCAAGATACATCTAAGATTAATTAGTCAGAATTGGTAGGCACAGGCTCATTTCATCACTTTTTATGTCTCCTGGTAATTATAATTGCATACGAAGTTGAAAACTAGTGTTTCAGAACAGTGTTTCTTAATCTGTTTTCTTCTTTCATTATTGAATCAACTCCCCAAAGTCCCTTTAATGCATTTATTTCTGTAAGTACTCCCACTTCTTCCCTTATAAAATTAAAACCGTAGACATCCCATGTAGCTGTTTATGTGTTGTGGCAATTGGAGGAGCAGAATCTATGATCAAGAATCAAATTTCTTCCTCTGTGGGAAACAGGGACCCTGTTGGTAATGTATGGACTAATAATAATGATCTTTTTTTCAAGTAAACATGAATTTACATACACTCATTATCTATTCCAATGGTAGAGATTATTTTGCAGTGAGGGGAAAACGATCTCTGTAAGTCTACTGCAGTATAACAGTAAGCCGTGTAAAAAGATACAGTGAGGCATCCTTTTCCTTGCTTGAGTTGCTACTCTGGTGTTCCTTGATGACGGCATTGATCCTGAGCCTGTAAGATTAAATAAACCCTTTCCTACTCAAGTTGCTTAAAATGCTTTAAACTTTTATTTTATTTAATTTCTGAGAATTTCATATATAAATATTTTATTTACATTATTCTCCTCCTTCTAGTTCTTCTCATGACCCTTCAGCTCCTCAAATTCATGGCCTTCTTACTCTTTAATTAGACTATACTATAATAATAAAATGTATACAAACAAACATGTATGCACATGAATGTGTGTGTATAAAAATACAACCTGCTGAGATCATTTATTGTTGCTCTTACAAGCTTGGGCTGACCTTTTGGAACTGGCTAGACTCTCAAGGGGCTCGTTCCAGGAGAGCACTGAATCTTCTTCTCTCAGCAACTATTGATTTCTTGTCATTCATCTTCTGTGGGTGAAGCCTTGTGAGAATTTCCCCTTCCATACTGGCATATCAATTGGCGCAGTATTTTTGGGGAGACCTTGCTTAGGAAATGATACTGTTAAGATTTCCTGAATGCAGCTTCTCTGTCATATATGGAAGTATATTGACTAGCTTCATCTCAACTTAACACAAGCTAGAGTCATTTGGGAAGAGGAAACCTCAAGTGGGACAATGCCACCACCAGGTTAGCCTGTGAGCAAATCTGCAGGGCATTTTCTTGATTAGTGATGATGTGAAAGGGCTCAGCCCACTATGGGCAGTGCTACCCTTAGGCTTGTCAAGGTATCACAGGACATGAGTATTACAACAATAAAATCTCTAGGTGAAGACGACATTATATCACAGAAGATGTCCCATCTTGGCTAGTTGCAAAATAAACCTGGAAGTGAGCTAATTTTTAAAATTTAAATTTATTTGATTTTATTTTGTGTGTGCATACTCTCAGGGTGTGCATGTATCATGGTACTGTGTGATAACTGGAGGTCAACTTGGAGCCAATTCTCTCCCTCTACCATGTGGGGTTTCAGAGATAAAACCTGTAACTCAGAATGCCTGCCCACTGAGCCATCTCTCTAGCCCCCAAATAAGCTTGTTTTGTGTTAACAGTCAAGACTAGAACTAATAGTAGTACGATATAAAAATAAGTGCTAGTTTGGAGATCTTTGGGAGTTGCCTTTGCAAGTTCAGGGGCAGAGGTGCCACAGAGCATCACAGTTCTTAGATGTGCTTGATCATGGAATTTTTACTCCTAAAGCATCTGTTGGAAAAACTTCATAGACTAGGAGAGTTAATGGTCATTCTAGATGCCAAATTATGGTTTGTAAAGGACAGTACATGTGTTTCTGGGTAAACAGTAAACAGGAGGCCAGGGGCAACATTTTGAAAGAAGCTGGTTGTAAAGTCACTTTACTGTGATTTAATCACTTCAGGTACCACTTGGTTTGTGCCTCTGTGGGGTTTCTTGAATCCTAGAGGTCTGTTAAGATAGAAGTCTAAGGTGGGTGGTGGTGGTGCACACCTTTAATCCCAGCACTTGAGAGGCAGAGGCAGGAGGATCTCTGTGAGTTCAAGGCCAGCCTGGTCTACAAGAGCTGGCTCCAGGACAGGCTCCAAAGCTGCAGAGAAATCCTGTTTCAAAAAAAAAAAAAAGATAGAAGATCTAAATTTCATCCTAGCTTCTTAAGGACTCGCTTTTGTAAAAGTTACAGAGATGCTAATGTCTTCATGCCCTTGATTCAGGTCCCTTAGTGTTGATGTCTTATAGCACAATACTTTATTCATTAAAACTTAGAAGTTACACTGGAATAATATAATTTATTAAACTATAAATTAATTGTTCAGATCTCATTTAAGTTGGCACCAAAACTGTTGTCTTCAGGGCTGCTTTTTCCCACTTAGACTTCAAGATTGTATTTTGTTTGTTCTAATTTTGGAATGAGCCATTACTCTAAGAATCCTGTTTCCTCTAATTGAACAATGTTATTTAGAAACCAAGATCTGGATGCTGTTTGTTCCCACTGCTGTCAAGTGTCACTCTTCTAGCTGTAGGTGGTTGGCAGAACTTATAGA
Source organism: Microtus ochrogaster (assembly GCF_000317375.1). Classification (NCBI taxonomy): domain Eukaryota; kingdom Metazoa; phylum Chordata; class Mammalia; order Rodentia; family Cricetidae; genus Microtus; species Microtus ochrogaster. Next base: position 20,063,006 of record NC_022012.1, read on the forward strand.
TGTATAATCCGTGTGCAGGTACAGAGACGTGGGTCATGCTAAACAGTTCCATAATCTCCAAGGGCCCCATGTTTATCAAGACAATATCATGACAATACTCCACTCCTCACTCCTCTCTCTTGGGAAGAACTCATCTGTTTTCTGTTCCTATAGTTATACTTTGCCCAGAATATAAGGAATAATTTCAAACAATGTTCACAGATTTGGGGGCTTAAAATCCTTTTATGTGGCTAAATCCATTTACTACTGAGTAGAATTCCATAGTGAAAATGAACTAGCGTTAGTTTACATAAATTTGTTTTCTGTATCAAGTGGTTAGGAAATTTCTATGAACATTTACATAATGGGTTCTGTGTTAATGTTTATTTTCAATTCACATAGACAAATGTCCAAGAATGGCATTATTGGATTATGTGAGTTTTTTTTAAATTTTATAAGATGTGGTAAGATTAAAAAAATGATAAGAAGTAGAGAGGGAAATGGGGACAGAGAGAGTTGGAGGAGGAAATGAAAAACATACACTATTTTTATACATTGTATGTGTATATAAAATGATTTAAGAATAAATAAACATATTAAAATAAACCTCATACCTTTATTCCAAATATCTTCCAAACTTTTTGAATAAAAATGGTTTAGTTAAATCACATATTATATTTATTGAATTATGTATGTTAAATCATCCTTGTGTCTCTGGTGCCAACTTGATCATTATGGATGATCTTTCTTATATTTGTTTGAATTGATTTTATAGTTATTTTATTGGAACTTTTTGCATTATGTTCATCAGGAATATTGACCTATAATCTTGTTGTCATGTGTTTATCAGGTTTGGTCTTGGAGTCTTCATAGAAGAAGTTTGGAAATATTCCCCTGTTTCTGTTCTTCTGTAACAATTTAAGGAGTCTTGGAAGAGGAAAGTAGGAATTGGTTCTTGATCTCACCTTAGAGACTGGCAGAATTCTATGAGTAATCCATCTGGGCCTGTGTGTTTTTTAGTCAAGAGGCTTTTATCATTGTTTGAATTCATTGTTATTCATGTGTCTGTTTAGGTTGCTTATCTCTTTTGTTTGACTCTGGTGAGTTTGATAAATCTATAAATTTATCAGTTTCTTTTAGGAACAGAATAGGAGGAGAAGCTTTGAAAATAATTCTTTTATAATATTCTGATTTTATTGATGATTGTTTCCCTGTACATTCTTTTCCTGTCAGTTTAGGTTCTTCCTTTATTTCGGTTAGCTTTGAGCCAAGGGTCTGTCAATCTTGTTTATCATCTCAAAGAACTCACTCTTAGATTTGTTATTTGTATTATTCTATTTCAATGGTTTCTTCTCTGTTTTCTTGGTGTATCTTCCCATCAACTAGATTCGAGCTTGATTTGTTCTTGCTTTTCCAAATTCTTGAATTGTATCATAAAGTCATTTAATTCTGTTCTTTCTTATTTTATAATATGGGGCTTAGAGCTGTATGTCTCGTCTCCCACTAGAACTATCTGCAGTGTGTACGTCCTCCTCTAGAACTATCTGCAGTGTGTACGTCTTCCGCTAGAACTATCTGCAG